>NW_013665746.1:173911-203802 GCF_000517525.1 Limulus polyphemus
TATTAGAAATAAATACATAATAAAAAATTCGTTACAAGTTTCAGACAAAACTAAGGAGAAAAAGGTGCAGTGAGGACTGTTTTGAATCAATTTTCAAGAGGAAAAGTAGTTAACGTGGTTTTATACAAAACTAGAGGAAGAAAGGAACAGCAAATATAATTTTAAGTGAAGCTCACCAGTGCATTTGAAATAGTTTTATATTTGAGCAATCTTTTATCCACTCATTTTCAACCTTCGAACACATTTATTATATTTTTTACAGAGCAAATTTTTGTATAAACGATAAATGATTTATGTTTTTTATTCACAAACTTTCTTTGTCTTATATTGAGATCGTATATATTCATGTGTCCAAAAACGTGAATGACTGATTACTTCAACCTTCAGCAACCTTTGTACGAGATGAGGTTTTTCACCGTATTCTATTACGTATGTTGACATAAAATATATTTCGGTGATCAAGAAAAGCGCCCCCAGTAGTACAGCGGTATGTCTGCGGACTTACAAGTTACAACGACAGAATCCGTGTTTCGATACCCATGGTGGGCAGAGCACAGATAGCTAAATGCACAGTTTTGTGCTTAATTACAAACAGACAAACAAACAAATCAAGATAAGCTGTTTCCTTGTCTTTGGAAGATAGACATGGAAGATTACTTTATTTGTCTATTTTTAATCTGCCCCAGTGGCACAGCGGTATGTCTGCGGAATTACAACGCTAGAAACCGGGTTTCGATACCCGTGGCTGGCAGAGCACAGATAGCCCGTTGTGGAGCTTTGTGCTTAATTATAAACAAATCAATATAAGCTGTTTCCTTGTCTTTGGAAGATAGACATGGAAGATCACTTTATTTGTCTATTTTTAATCTGTCCCAGTGGCACAGCGGTATGTCTGCGGATTTACAACGCTAGAAACCGGGTTTTAATACCCTTACCAGCCGTCTCTGCTATACATTTTTACTTCAAGTGGGTTTCTCATCATCATGAATTAACGCACCGTTAGTAACGTTGGTAACGTTAATCCGATCACTTTTGGAAGAAGAAGGAAGGTGCATTATCAGAAAGGAATCGTTTTATCTGATATCTTGTATCGTGATCTTCTATATTTTTGTTATTAAGAATAATGAATGTATGATTTTGTACACTACGTCTTTAAAATACAATACAGTATTCTATGAAACCGATATATATATACATACATCAATTAGCATCGAGTTCACTGTGATTGCTGTCAGATACTATATCATCAAGTGCATGATTCAGATTGGGTGATGCTGTAACATATCAATACTTACTTAAAACATCACATTTTATAAGTAAATTATAGATGGATTGTATATGGATCTGAGATACTGCCGTTCTTGTTTTTTCTGGGTTTATCTAGATGATTTATTTAGAATGATTCCAAAATTTATCCCATAGGGTAATATTACTCATTGCGCTAAGTTTACACTACACCGCTACATTGAACTAATATTACATCAATGATATATGTTCACCACGCTATGCTTGGACTCATTATTAAATCCAAGCTTTAAGTGCAATAGGTTGGTTTTATTTTTCTAGAAGCATTACAATTTGAGAAATTAAAAATATAGCGTCTAGAGTCTGCAAAGATACAATTACACTTATTTTTAAATGTTGTTCCCAAGTATTTTACTCTGGTCACAATATTCAGATGGTATTACTAACTGGAGTTCAGCTTGGTTTATAAAAAACATTTGTTTCCATACTTTATATTTATAAGTACTGATATGCATAATAATTAACTGAACCAGTCATGATTTATTTCTAAAGTTAATAACGTACAGCTGCCGAAGCTGGTATTTCTTTGAAAATACTACAGCTGAAATCTAATAATAATTTAGGCACAGAACTATATGGATGAGTTTGAGAAAATTAAAGAAACCGAAACCTTCAGTAATAATTAAATATCACAAGTTAACTTGAGCAAAACATATTGAGAGGAGTCAGGGGGGTGCTGTAGCACCTCCACTTTTACATATTTGACTTAAATAGAAAGTGTAAATTATATTATCGTATTAATTTTCTGGAGGGCATGTCCTCAGACTGACCTACACTGAGCTGCTAAAAGCAGCTCCTTATATTTTCAATCTCTCATTGTAAAATCTGCATGTCCAGCCAAGCACCCCCACTTTGCAACTCCTTCCTAAACCACTGATATTGAAGTTAAATGGTAAGCATAAAAAGTAGTGAACAGATGATGTTGTGTTAAATTTATAATAAGACAGTATATTTTATTGAACGAAACGAATGAATAATTTTCACGAGTGCAGGAATCACGTACGGCTAAAGAAACACCGTAGGAATGAATAATTTTCACGAGTGCAGGAATCACGTACGGCTAAAGAAATATGAGCTCAGAATCTACGTTGATTTATACAAAACAGACTAATACGTGCAATTAATCTTACATACAGTGTAGTTATTACCTAGAAACCTGGATCTGTTCTAATGCTTCTTAATGTGTGAATATTGTGTTCAGTGTACAGGTGGAGGGAAATCGATAAGGAATGAAGACAGGCAGCACGCAACACAGTTGAGCTGGAGGTTGTACTTGGTGAGTATGTAAGCGAAACTTGAAATAACTTTAATGGTTCTTACAGTGTTACGTTATATTGTGGAATTAATTATCTATTTTTCCTGTTACGTAGATTTTTATTCTTCTGAAGTATAATTGCTTAACACTGTGTGTGTGGGGGGGCTACAACAACGAAAGGCATGTGTTTACCTGATTTTACAATTCATAATAACTTCGTTTATATTTTAGTCGTTTATTTATTCACAGTTTATTTCATAATGTACAGAGCGGAAGTCACCAATATTGGATTTAAGTTCTCTGTCTTCCGTTGGCTCAGTGGCGGATACAACTCGGCCAGTTAGGCTACAGTCAAGGAACAAAACAATAAGAATCAGTAGTAGTAGTTTAGTATGGTGTTTCTCACACCTCCAAATTCTGTTGGAGGTGAGTATCCGGGAGTAGGACTGACGTCCTAGTCCGAACACCGGGTGATCATGTTTCGGTGTGACGGGGATTCAAACCCGCGACCCTCAGATTGCGAGTCGAGTGCCCTAACCACCTGGCCATGCCGGGCATAAGAAGCAGTTAAGCACCTTGATTTTGTAATATTTATCACACCTGAATAAGGTGCCTTTGTGCCATTACCTTTTGGTTCTGCCAGTATCATTTAAAAAGAAATCAGAAGTTGCTAATGTAAAGATAAGCCAATAATATTTTCGTATGTAAGAGTTTTTTGTTGAGCACAAAGCTACACAAAAATCTATCTATGCTCTTCCTATCGCAGGTATCGAAACCGAATTTTTAGCGCTATAAGGCCTCAGTATTACTGCTGTGCCACCGAGTGGGATTTTCTTACGTTTCATTTCTGATGAAATACGGGATCTTCTTTTTTATTTATTCCCAATTATGGAAATATTCACTAACTGCCACACCAGATATTGTATTCTTTTATTGCTATTCGATACTATTTCATAAAGTTGAAATACGTAATAAAGATATGTTTATTTTTGAATATAAACAAAATTATATTTCAAAGTTCAGGCTTTTAATGGAAATCTAATTCATGTAGTAAAAATATAGGAAAATATAAAAATATGAAGACGTGAGTAAAATTGTAAAGGTTATTTTAACAGATTCTATGTTTGCAAGCAGAGGAAATTATAAATTAGGCTGCTTCGTTTTGGTGGATCATCGATAAGTATGCGGACTTGTAGCTAAAGAACTCGCATTTGATTCTCCGTGGTGGATAAAACGCAACCCCTTGTGTAGTTTTACGCTGAAACTGAACAAACCTCGTTTTGGTTTCTGTTATGGCAAATTCTCTCTCATTGTTTTAAGAATTAAAGTTATGAGTGTTTCTAGATTATTTCCTTCAAATAAAGTGTAAGCTCGGGTTATATAGTTAAACCAGTTAGTAACATTTGAAAGTACTTGTGTTAAGTTATGTGAATGAAGTCATGTGTGTTTATTCCTAGCAACTGTAAACATAAAAGTAGATTAGGATTTATTTAATAAAGTCTATTACACCAGTGCGACCATTTATTTTTACTTTTAACTATAATAAATGACTTACTGGGTTCAACAGAAATAAGAATAAATAAAGAGAAAGAGGTTTCTTAATTTCATATCTTCGGAGAATGTCAAAATAAATAATTTGAATATTTATTCACATTTCGAATGTAGTTTCATTTTGAAATTAAAGAAAACCAGCACAGATATGCGATTAGAATTGCCAGCTCTTTTGTCTTAGATATGGCCACTTTACATAATCATTTCTAAAGTTCGAAGATGTTGTGAATATGGCCACAGTCTTCTATAATTGTGTTACATATCTGCTTGTTTTTTTTTGTTTCCGGTAGAAATTCTTTCCGAGGATCTTCAGCAATACAAGTCCTTTCTTGATTAAACCAGTTTATTCTTCCTCGATACAAACTTTTAGTACACAGAAGTTCCACAATCAGTACGTTTCTCGTCACTTTAAACTTAACAACTTTTATAATACATGCCATAAATCACAGCGATTAGCAATCTCGATAATTTCGCTCTCGACGAGTGCAAAACACACACTTTACGGCTCACTATCTCGAAACTAACAGAATAATAAATTACACGGAACTCAAAGTAACTACTGCTCTCTTTTCATTCTTATCTCTGCTGGCTTTCACTGCCAGGCTTTTATACTAACGAAGAGGGCATCTCGAACACACTCGGACTTCCCCGATCATTCGAGAAACTCATCACGCACGCTACCAGCGCCAACGCGCCAGCAGCGTCACGTGACTTCCACTGTCGTAACAATTGATTATCTGTACTCTGGGAATTCTATTAAAGCTTTAAAAATAGTTAAGATAAAGCTGTTATTGTAAACGATGACGTCTTTTATAATTTTGAATATGCAGAAATTCACAATTTCTTTGTATATTATATGGATGTGTAAGTTTTATAAGATTTTATTGAGGAAAGTTATTTTAGAATTATTTTAAACTTACAGTGTAATATTACACCTCTCACTCATTAGATATAACGTTAAGTAAAAAGGAATCACATTAAGAAGGATGGTTATATCGAAAGTTAGATTATTTCTATTTAGCGAGCCACAATGACAATGTTACGAGAAAGAGAAACGTTATTGATAAAAATCATACTACACTGAAAATTTTTGAAATTGCTCCTGATTAGTTCATTAGTTTTATATGAGAGATGTGTAAAAATAATATTATAAATCTATCTTTTGTTTGCTTTACGTCTAACGTGTAAAAATAATATTATAAATCTATCTTTTGTTTGCTTTACGTCTAACGTGTAAAAATAATATTATAAATCTATCTTTTGTTTGCTTTACGTCTAACGTGTAAAAATAGCATTTTAAATCTGTCATTTGTCTAATTCATGATTGCTGAGTAGTGAGAGAGACTGTAGTAATAAGACAGAGTTAAAATGCTATTTTTACATGGGTCTGATTAAAATATTCAGTGAAATAGTTAAGAACTTTAAAAACACCTACAGTATAGTGTGATTCTTATGAATATTAGGCCTATTGGTTTCATTGTCATGTCATCTTTTGACGAGTAATATCGTTACGAAAAATATAATTGTTATATAAAACAATACATAACCTTCTTCCTCAAATAAACATTTTATGTATCATAGAAAAAATAATGTGTAATGAACAGTTGTTACTTTCTAAATGCAGATAAATCGGTTTTTGAAGGTTTTAATGTTTAGAGTGCATTTAGCGACTGATTTTAAGAATCCTAGTTGATGACTGTTTGAAATGCCCAGACTTTCAGCATTACAGTGAATAAAAAAGCTTCAATGGACGTAGTGGTAAACTCAGAACGTTCCTAACACGTGATATTGAAACTAGGTAGAAGAATCTGTCTCAATAGCATTTTAATATTTTACGATTTGAAGTTAAACATTTCACCTAGCTTACTATATCAACGTTTAAGCCTTTTTATTTAAAATCCCCAACCTCAACAAGGAATGAGCTACTGCTGATAAAATGCTAGATCAACAGGTCTATGCCATAATAGTCAAAATATCAGTAAAGTGATTGTTGTTGTAGTATTAGAAGCTTTGCACAAAGTTATTTAAGGGCTTTCTGCGCATAGCCGTTCCTGATTTTGGGCTGAGAGACTAAAGAGAAGGTACTACTCAGCAGAAACAACTACACATTCTTAGGCTATTCGTGTCTGATCGAATATGGCTGACAATATTATACCGCACCTGCGGCTCCAAATTATGGAGTAAGTTTTTGAGACATCGGGACGCGAAATATGAATATTCGGATTTTTATTTCGGGTAGGCAAAGTCCAGCCCTCATTTAGTCGAAACTATGGAGAAGCGTACACCAAATGCCGTCGTAAACCAGTGGAGACTGAACTGTGCTTAAAATGGCACAGTTAAATTTAACAAGACGTAGCAGGCTTATTACATGGAACTGTTTAAAGTAATGTAAAAGTTAAACAGAAAAGCAGTAAGTTAGTGGGGTAAAGTTTTGCAAGGCCGCACGTGAAAGAACAATTCAGTATAGTTACTGAGAAATTAATTAAATTCAGACAACAGATTGCATCGATAATACTTTTGCAGGTAAGTTCATGACAAAGCCTTTCATAAGGCTCATTTCTAGATGTTCTTTAAAACAAGACCCAAGCCTGAAATATTGGATAAGTCATTATCTCTGCCACTTGTTTTTAGAGCTTATTCTTTGGATAGATATTAATGTTTCATGCCCTATATTTTTACCACATATAGCAATATGTATTCATACTACACAATAGAATAGCAGTTGTTGTACAATGTTTGAGTACACAATTTTCACCGTATATTATTAAATCAATTAGACAAACAAACAAAAAACTATTTAGTTCTGAAGTTTGTACAAGATTTATCACAAGCAAGTTGGTTGGTCTATTTACCTTAAATAATTTCAATGATTTAACTCAGGAAGGCCAGTAGTGTTTTTTGACTGTAATGTTCACTAGGTTAAACATTGCTAATAGAGAGGCGAGGTCCTTTTTCAAACCACTGAAAACGTGTTTAATCATAAAAATCCAACCTTGTTTCGTGAGGTTATCTTAGTTAAGAAAAGTAATGATAATATAAGAGCTAAAATTAAAGTTAAACTTAGTTACGTTTGATATTTGGAAACTCAAACGTACACATGAGTTTCCTTTTAAGTTAAGCATTAACGGAATCTAATAACTTATACACAATTGCAATTGTTTTAGCATTTATTGCACTAGTTAAATATGATAAGATTGCTAAATTGTAAATACGTTAACCTGTAACGGCAAAAGGTATATTTTTTAAATATTTTGAACATTGTTCATCGCATTAAGACTATGGTGGTTGTTGAACTAACCTTATCTCAGGACAGATAGCCTTCCCGTAGCTACAAGAAATAAACTTATATAAAGAAATAGTTGAAAATACTCTTCAGATTTGGGTTGTGCTTTCCAGTGATAAGGTAAAAAGAAATGACTGTTTAAAAACAACCTCGTAGCTAAGTTCCTTGTAAGCATGAATTAAACATAAAAAGATTCATACTGATAGTAAAATATATCAAGACCTCAACAAAGATTAGGACATTTTTATGAGTTTGAATATAATAGGTTGGCTAGAAGCTGGCGAAACACAACAAGTTTCATATGGTGTGGTTATCAGGATGTGAACTCGCTACTAAACTACCGATACAGTTGAAAGATGTGGACAGAGTAAAGCATTGTCGCTAATTTCGCAAGAATATCACTACTTGAAAGTATGAACTCGACTCAAAGCTACAGTTCAGAGCCACATCTGGACTTGAAATTATTATTCAAACTATTAGAAATAGGTTCCATAAGGGTTGACTTTTATGTTAGACCATCAATGGCGTGGTTCCCCTAACTCATCACTACAAAACAATCCATGTTAAGAACACTGGGAGAGTGTATGGGACCAGATCCAACGCCAGTTTTATGAAAGAAAGACACAAATACTGGCGTGGGCAGCATTGGTGGTAAAAGTAACAATCACATGCTACGACACAACACTATGATATTAGGATGCAATCATTTGTGTTTAGTGCTGCCAGTTGCAGGTGAATCTGATCAGAAAGTTTTTCTGACGGATAATAGATAACATGCACTACTCAACCGTACTTAGCTGGTTGGTAACTTTCTAAACGAAGATGGTACCGAGCGAATCTAGAGAAGTTCGTTAAGCAGGTATTAAATGCTGTAGGAAAACACCCCACGATTCACCTACAAGTAGTGTTAATAAACTGGAAGCAACTCTGGTGAAAGAATGAGTCATATTATCCTAGAAGCTCATTGATTCATTCATCAATGTCCGAGTTATGTCAATGTCCGAGACACCTTATTAACAAATGTTTTCTAATAATTTATTGGTCTGCAAAGTCTATAATATCAAATGAGCATTTGTTGACATGGACTCCAGTGGTTTACATTTGCATGTCAAATTACATAACTGATCACCTGGTGCTTATTATGCAGAGAAATACAAAACTCAGAGATACCTATTATCTATATATACATATATATAAAGAACAAAAATATGTGTGTCTGCTTGTTTGTCTGTCAGCCATCTAACTACTCCTAGGTCGCTGGTCCAATCTCAACTAAACTTTGTGAGATGACAGTTTGGAACAAGAGGCTTGTATTAACATGCCTATTAAGGGCTTCAAACCCATCCACCCCCATTATTGCTGTTATTGAGTACTCATTATCTTTGGCGTAAATTAACGTTAACTACATTACACATAAACATACAAAAAAATATTAAATTTTCTATAACACAAAATACACAAACGTCTATGGAGTAATGCCATGAAAAAAAAAATGGCGACCACTATTGCAAGAATACATGAACTTACCTGGAGTTTCTATTCCAACAGCCACCATAAGCTGATAGGAATAGCCGTTTCTTGAGTTATACCGACCTCCTACTTTGACCCGTGACATTTCAACTTCATCCTGTAAGGTACTTCTGCTGGCAATGACCGTCAATTAATTAACGACGTGAAACAGTGTGGAAAGACTTTAAGAGGTGGATATTGAAAGCGGGTAACATAATAACAATAAATATTTTTAACAATAACCTCTGAGTAATCTGCAGAAGTAGTTCGTCACATCCAAAAATATAGAAAATAAAATAAAAATATTTCTTCCTATGTCAATCTTGGTTCTTTCTACCTACCAGAAAGAACTTTGTATTTCTGTATGTTCAAAATTGCCGCTATTTTGCCGCTACCTCTTCACCCTGACCATCGCACAGTGTATATCATGTTTGAAATACATATACATATTGAGTTCCTAAACCTTTTACGAAACTTTTGGTGAGGTAATATTGAATACTGTAATAATATGTTATGTTATAAATAAATTGTGTGAAAGTTAGGATTTTTTTGTGTTATTTATCATAGCATCCATTCCAAATATATATTTAAGTTGATAACCCGGAGCCCACCAGTGGCACAGCGGTATGTCTGCGGACTTACAACGCTAGAAACCGGGTTTCGATACCCGTGGTGGGCAGGGTACAGATAGCCCATTGTGTAGCTTTGTGCTTAATTTTAAACAAACAAACAAAAACATAACCCGGACACAGGACGAGTACCTCAGCTTGTATTATATTATTGTACAGGTTGTGCCTTTTTATAGCTAGAGTATATTAAAAATCAACTGTAATAGAGAGAAAATGTGCTTGATATTTTTGCATAATTACAAGAAAATCATTTACAATTTCAATTCTGAAGCATAATTCGCATTTCTCATTGTTATAGTAGATATGTACCTCATTGAAGCTTCAAAATGTCCTCTCCAAAACTTGTCAACCACAAGGCCTTTAAAGTAACATCTTCTAAAAGAGTCATTGCTAAATGTATTCATTTCTCCTGTCCTAACGTTTTAATATTATTTGGAGAGAATAAGTTTTATCTGGCTATTTCTTTTAGCAGTGGGAGTCTGAATTAGTTTTTAGTTGTTATTACAATGACATTATAAAGATACTAACCAGACGAGTGGCTTATTTTAGAACTTGAGGTTAGTTTTAAACGAATCTTCTGCCTTTTGTCCAGAAATGGGCGATTCTGATACCAATGTGAAGTGCTTTACAAATCATGGAGTTCTGTGATGTAATATGTCATGAAAATATGACGAAACGCTCTGAAAGCATTTTTTGTATACATATTTTTTTTCTACAGTCGGCACTATTTTCTTAAGAAGAACTGCTGTCTATTTCACCGTGTGTTGGATTCATCCCTATAAAAAAATAAAGAAGACATTTTGCAATGTGTAACATCTACACTCCACTCATAAGTCTAATGTAACTGTTCTAGCCGATGTTGACTGTTCTTGGAAGATATAATCAAAATATCTGTATTCCTGTGTTTCATCTCACTTAAATAAAATGAAGATAGATAGAGAAACATGTCATCCATACGTATATTACTTCTCTAAACCGCCAAGTGTATAGCAAGAAGAAAATAACTGAAACACGAATTCGAAAATATCATTCAGCTTGTATGAGAGAACCACTGGATAACTGTTCGGCCACAGAAAAAACTCTTATTTTTTATGAAGTAAACCAAGTAAGCCACAATTGTTTACATGTGTGTTGCTTATATGTATAGAGCAAAGTCTTAGAAGCTGTAATGCATTTCTTACACAGGGTCCTATAGTGTTTGCTGTGTATACTTATATCGAACAAAGTTTGTACAAAACAAACTTATACAGCGTGAACGTCCTACACAAAAATATATCTTGTTGTTTATGTCTATATAACGTACAAATGAAATCTTGCTTTATATACATACGTTCCTCAAAGCCACGTCATACAATAATTTTGGTATATATAACCGAGTTGCTCTCTGTACACTTTACTGTAGTGTATATATGGTGGTACTTAGTAGAAACATAAATAAGGCCGTGTATAAGCTACACAGAACCAGTTCTTACTGGTTGTATATCACGTAGAAACCAGTTGTAAGGGTCTGTATGGAATATGACACAAAACAAAGTCCTTGTATCTTTACATTGCACAGAACCAAATCTTTTTTTTCGTATTTGTGTTACATAGAACCAACTTCTTGTTTACGAGTGTTCAATTGACCAAGCTCTACAATATGTATGTCACGTAGAACTATCTTTACTTAATCAATTTCTTCTACGTGCTTGTTGTATAGTACGAAGTTTTTCCGTGTATATGGTATTGAACCAACTTTTTCTATGTGTATTTTACACAGAATATACTTCGATATTTATGCTAGAGTGAACCAGTTTTTCTGTTGTATGTTACATTGGATGAATTCCAGCGATGTTTATCTTACAAAAGTGTTAGTGTTCCACATGATAAAATACTAATGTGTATACGTACCACCGAATCAAGTTCAGCTTTGTTTATGTCGCACAGAATTAAGTTCTGCTTTTTGTATGTCACATAGAGTCAAGTTCTGCTTTATGTATGTCACAATCATGTTTTACTTTCTGTATGCCACACAAAATCAAGTTGTGCTTTATGGAATCACACAAACTGAAGTTCTGGTTTTGTATGTCATATAGAACTAAGTTCACCGGCGTGTGTCTTTTACTGAGTAAAATCTTGCATAATGAGGTGTACAAAACTAAGTTCTATACTGTACATATTACAGAGTAATAACAGAACACAGATGCCAATGAACAGCGTGGTATCTTGCAGAAGAAATACATTTTATTGAAATAAACGTCAGTGCATATTAGTCTGTAAAAGTACATGTAACACAATTGAAACTCTTTTGCTTTAAACAAACATGTTGAAGTAGCATATAAAACAGAAATAGGAAACACTTCTTATATAGAGTACACCTGAAATATTTCGACCGGCACGAGCAGTCCGTTAATTCTTTTAGACACATATATTTAGAGCCCGACTGTGCTAACTAAACCTGACTCGAGATACAAATATACATGTATATATTTATTGTAAGGTAATTACTATTTTTTTTTGCATTTTACCAGCTTTATTATTATTATTTCTAAGCAGTTTCTTTCGATTTCATAAATCACCTGATTGTGACATGTACTTGGTTTAAACAACGTACTTGGTATTTCCTTACACCTTTGGTCGAGATATTTCTTATGTTTTGTGTTAATCAGTATCCTGAAAAGAACATGCTGAAGATAGAGAAGACGCTAGAATTTCACCTGGAGTGTTTTTGATTATCATTATAGTGTGTCAAGAACATGGAAATATTGCTTAAAAACTATATCAGCACATGAGTGTGTAAATAACTGGGTATAACTAATGACACAAATTGTCACGTCTTATCTATCTGGTACAATTAGTGGTATGAACACAGAAATATACTTACAAGTTGGAAGTAAAGAGAGAACACAAAACAAATTATCTCCAACTATAAATACAACGACAGTATTTAAGCTTTAGCTGTTATATGCACGTGTTATATTAAAAATAACAGAACATTCTGTTACACTACAATTATTTTTAATACAGACAAAAAAAAAGATGAAAGTATGTTTCATCATATATATAATGGTTTTATCTTTTCCAGCTTAAGCGTTTTAACCTTCCGAATATGTGTTAGGTTAGAGATTATTTCAAAGTAACTATCCCATTTTTGCAATTAGTTGAATGCTTTCAAGTAAAGCCAAGTAAAAAGAAAAAAAACACGTTTAGCGTCCGGAGTATTCGGAAAAAAAAAAAAGAGGAAGGAGATCATTTTCTTAAATGACCTCTTTTAAAGAAAGTTTGCACCTTTATTTTCATGATTGTTGATTGTTTTCAAAGGGTCCATGTCAAACAGAAATCTTCTTTGTTTCATTTTTTCATCAAAACGATACAGAATTCATGATAAATAAAGAAAAATGGTCAAAATTAATCTGCTATATTCATTTCATTTTTTATTCACAAGTCTTCTTTGTTTTTTGTATGACAGAAAAACATAAACGAAAAAATCGCAAAAAAATGTAGGGGAGGCGGCTGCAAAAAGGGGGAGTGGGCGGGGACGCTAAACATGTATTTGTTTTTTAACTTGGCTTAAGTCAATTTTTAAAATAATTTTTACCTAATAATCTAACCAGGAGGTTCGGTTTTAAAACATTCGAAATTTCGACTCATTTTCGTTTGATAGTTGTAAATATTTGGTTTCGTTACGTCCATCTTACAGAAGTTAATATGTTGTAAATATTTGGTTTCGTTAGTCTATCTTACAGAAGTTAATATGTTGTAAATATCTGGTTTCGTTAGTCTATCTTACAGAAGTTAATATGTTGTAAATATTTGGTTTCGTTACGTCCATCTTACAGAAGTTAATATGTTGTAAATATTTGGTTTCGTTACGTCCATCTTACAGAAGTTGAAACAACATTTCTTCTTTAACAAATTTGGTTTCCTGTAAAACGTTTTGCTAGAGAAAAGGGAAGCATTAATAAATAACAAAATTAATATTTTTCTTGTTAAACTTATCCTTATTTCTGGAATAACTTATCGACTTTCGATAACATATTTGCATAATTGTTTGGTTTAAGAGGTTTTTGCACGGTGAGGTTTAACTAACCCCATCAGTCTGTTCGACAACACAGAAAATTTTGGCATTCTGTACTCTTTGAGAGATTTTGGTGATTAAAGAACGTTTACATCATATTTGAAACGTAGTCTGCTTATTCTTCCAGAAACATTAATAAAAGCTGAGTCTGATGAACGTGACTTTTATTTTTTCAAAAATAATAAAGTAAAATGCTGTCTTGGAAGTGGTTGTCTTTAACAATTTTAATGTATATAAATTGTGTTAACCACAAAGACTAAGTTAGTCAAAACGCCCTCTAAATGCAGTTCAAAATGTACATTGATTACAAAGATTCTGAGAAATATAGAGTTATAGAAAAAATAGATACTATGGGCTTAGAAAACATCGAACTTGAAGTTGGATATTTCTTGAATTTTCTCATAGTAATCTCATGATTCATAAAGAGATACGATTTTTATATATATCATTGAAATTCAAACTGAATCTACTCTATCATAGCACACTTGTTTTGGCATCATTTCTAAGTTATATAGTACTTTAGTCGTATTCAAAATGCACGACACAACCTTTATCATCTGTGACACACTATACATTTAGTGCTAACTGGAACAAAGGCAGAAAGACGTAGAAAACACAAAATTCTTATACATTATTGACAGCGTCGTATTTTTTAAAACATATTATTAAAAATACTAAAATGCAAGAAAATGAAAACTCTCTGCAAAAGTAAGAAATAATAAAGATTGAAGGTAATTTTTGTTTCAAATTAACGCGTTTCCTTTCCGTGCGAAATCTAGCTTCGCTTTAGAAACTCATCACCAAAAGGTAAAACGCCTCCTAGAATCAGAAGATATAAAGAAAATTTAAAACAAAAAGCGTGAAAGTTAATATCATTAAGAAATATAGTAAAATAAGGCAAAATATAATATTGTTATAATATATTAGAATATCAAAGACGATTTGATTATTGAATCCAACCTGAAAACAATGTTGGGGGAAAATCGAATAAGCATGGAACACAGCACGAGAAGTATTACAGCATTCATTCTCATACGATCGCTAACTCGATATTTTTCCGATGTCAAACTATAACTACTGGCTTAACAATTAATGGAATTTAAACTGTCGGACTATGTGATTATAATTCAAAACTATGACACGCACCGTAATGTCATAAAGAAGCTGAAAGGCCAGTCAGCGAATAACAGTCAGTGTATGAATGAGTGCAGGAAATGCTTTGTTAAATATATGTATATATATACCAAGATCCTGCTTAATAGGAAAACAAGAGACATTTCAAAGCTTAAGCAATGTGAGCCATACAAAAGCTAAGATAGATAAATCTAAAACTGAATAGCTGACAAGTCTGTAATTTAACATTACAGTGAACGATAATACAAATGGTATATATATATATATTTATGATGGAAATTTGTACAACATTAACTGAATGAAAGAAACATAGCAATAATCTTTAGATATGGGTTTTTTGAATCTAATGCACATCCGAAAACAATTGTATTTTTGAATCGATTTTAAATTGAAATAACAGAGTTATATACATTTATAACAATAACGAAGTACAAATAACATAAGCTGTTGCTAGGACTATATTTCTTCAATTGTTACAAAATCCAGTGAAGGTATATTTACTAGATTTTGCGAGTCACGCCATTTTTCTTAACATGCAATATTTCAAAAACGCAGTGGTGATAGCTACAGCTGAAAATAATTCGTCTTTTTTTTATCCTTATGTTAATATACGCTGTTTTTAAGCTACAAAATATCAGAAGTAAAATTAAGAGATAGCTTTTGATTCATAAACGTGCTAATGTTCAATAATAGAAACAAAAAAGAGCTACGTAAATATCAGTAAAGTTTAGAAATAATGTTCCCATTCCTATACATTTAACCGTAAGTATAAACTTAACGAAATTAATTATTAATATTTTTTCTTAAATGATAGAAAGATATTTTCCATTCTGACTGATAAATTACTTCAAGTTGCATAGATATTTATAGTAAAAATTTTCAGGATCAAGGATTGGTTGGTATAAGATTATGTAACTATATACTATGTAACTAAAAATGAAAATACTTGAACCTTTTTTTATCGGTCTCCACTATATAAAAAGTTAATACAGCTTCATCTGTTTTGAAAAGCAGTAATTTAATGCTACCAATACTAAGTAAGATATGCAAAAAATATAGCATTGGAAAACAGAGTTGTCATATTTACAACGAATTACAGATTTATAAGAATAGGGTGTACCTGAAATTGTACATTAATAACGGTATCATACCATACACTTATACGGTTTTTAAACCATATTTCCAACATATTCACCAAAATGTAAGTAGTTTAAGATCATTTGTCACATAAAGTCAAAATGAAGTAATAATTACATTTTGACATAAAAGCTTGAATACAGTTGGATGATTAACGATAAAATTAGCTCATTTACACAGCTCGTCATGAATTGTGCCGTTGAGTTTTAATTCTTTGATGAATTTCTAAGTTTAGTTTTCATAATTTTTTTACTTGATCAGTAAAAACAGTTATTTCTCACATATCCTATATACTATGTCCTTTAATCTCACTTGTTGAAACAAACTTATAAATTTATACAGTTTTGTGCACAAGGAAAATGATCAGACGTAATTCTCAAATAATTCCTAAAGTTTCTTGATACAAATATAAAGAAACAATTCAAATAAATATTTCATTGTTATCCAACTATACGATGTAATCTATTTTTGTAAACTTCCGTACAATTATCGGATTAAGTTTATAGTTAATCTTGCGTTTATAGTTAATGTAAAACTATATATAGTTTTAGAACACAACATCAGGTGTGCCTTTTTCTTCTTAAAGGTTATTTAAAATCAAGTGAGCTGAATGGGTATTTCTGTAATAATATTATTGTTTGAATACAGGTTCACATCTGAAACGTAATAACACTTGTAATAAGTTTAATAAGTTTATAACTCCGACAGAAATCTATTTAAAGATTGGCTAGGAACAGAACTTTCAATAAAGTATAGATATCATTGAAAAGTATGAACACATTTTATACAACTTTAGGCATCAGAACAGTTCGAAATTTCAGGATTTATTTCGGCTAAGTTATTCTCGCTTATACACGAAAATGGTTTGATTTTTGGAAAATTCAAAATATGGTTGTAGACTTTCTATCTATCTTTGCTTTTGTACGTCAAAAAATTTGGCAATAATAATGTATAGCGAAAAGAAAAAAGTAAGGTGAATTAGCATAGAAAGATAAGTTAATAATTTGAACGTCTTCCCTGTGCAGTATGATTAGCAGTAGGTTCCTCCCAGCAGATACTGCTGTTGTGGACACAAAGGTGAGATAAAAATTGACTGGAACGTGCGGTCCGGAACATCAAATGAAACCTCCTGAGTCTCGTGCGATTTTTGGTAATGGTAGGCACTTGGGGGAGGGGGAAACGGGAAGTTGTGGTGCAGAAGACATGAACTCTTGTGTGAAATCAGTGTATACATCAGGCGTACTCAGTTTCAGACAGACTTTGTCCCTCTGATAGACTGCGATCAAGGTAACCATCGTTACCGGAATAATAATCGTCGGGTAAGTCTTCAGATGGATGACCACGGGCGTTGGCAAACGATATGGATTTCTGATAACTAAAAAGCTCACGTTCTAAGCTGTTATTTTCTGCCTGGAGCGCTCCAATCTCTCTCCTGAAAGATGGGAAACACTAATAAAAACCATTATAAACTATCACTTAGGCTTAGGTTGACAAACAGCTAACGGTAGACATACCTATTGTAAACAAAATAAAATTAATTAATTTTCATCAAATACTAAACGGAAAAAATAAAATAAATTATTTAATGTGTGAAATTCATATATACTCTTGGAACAGTCTATAGGGAAATATTTTTATAATTTCAAACATGATGTGTGATCTATAATTATCGCATTTGCTCACGATGTAATGTTCCCTTCACATGCATATAATATTGTATTTTATCTACTTCTTCACTAGCTTACATTTCTAGAGAAAAACCTTAGCTACATAGAGAAAAT
The DNA here is from genome assembly GCF_000517525.1 of Limulus polyphemus. Taxonomy (NCBI): domain Eukaryota; kingdom Metazoa; phylum Arthropoda; class Merostomata; order Xiphosura; family Limulidae; genus Limulus; species Limulus polyphemus. The sequence continues at coordinate 191,553 of NW_013665746.1, forward strand.
ACATATTTATATGACTTAAAGAAGTATGTATACATATATAGGGGGACGAATCATGATGCATCGTGCTGCTTTGGAGTAATGTCAGAGGACTAAATATATCGCACACAGATTTCTTGACATTTTTGAAAACAGAAATCTAATTTAAAGATGGCTTGTGATATGGAAGCTACTATATAACAGCACTATTTGAAATGAAAACCCGAGATTCATAGCGAACTCAAACTTTCCATTTCGACTGCCATATTGGCTTTAGAGAGTTAAATCTCATTGTCGTGCTTCGTATGTCACTCAAGCGAGAAGTTAAACAGCCGAAGATCAAGGCAGTTTCAAGGGCAGATTTTCTTTACAAATAGTTTCGTAATAGATCTTATTATATACCGGAAAATGACTGCTTTGTAACATTTATCGTGATATACACTACAGTAGTTTCGAAACTTTTGAAAATATATCCATCCACGAAACTAAGAACACAAATCTTGCTACAGTTGGACGTGAGGATGAAATTACATAAGTCTGCTATATACGATATTTCAAGGCTTAAAGTAAAACGAAGAAAATGCATAAGTTTAAATCATGGCTGCTATCTTAACCTTACATATTGCTAGCCTTCAGCGTGAAGATCTCCATTCTGAATGGGATCGGGTTGTTGGATTTTTTTTTAATGTTTGACCATACGTGAATAATTAGTATCATGATTGTAAAGACAGAATCACCCTCAACTTTCAGAACAATCCGAAGTTAGATTCTAGTGATATTACCTTTATTTAATAAGCGTTTGAAATAACACAACATAAGAAATAGATATTTCGTTAAACAACCGTGTGATTTTTAGTGATGTGTTTAGAAGATTCTATAATGTATAATGTATTTTCCCTTGAGCATGTCAATAAAAAACAAGAAAGCTATTGGTAACATAAATTATATAAATGTTACGTTTTATAAAAAGTTTTTAGTACTATTAAACTGAATTTATTCAATATCTATTAAAACAACTGGGCATAATTCTACTGTTGTTTCTATTATTAAATACTATATTGTAATACAAAGTCAAAGCTAAAACTTGTTATATGTTCGTAAGAATTGTAAAGCCAGAATAACCCTAAACAAATTCTAATTACATATACTACACGAATATTCCTTCAACGAAAGTCACCCCCCCCCCTCAGTGACGTAGCGGTATGTCTGCGGACTTACAACGGTAGAAACCGGATTTCGATACCCGTGGTGAGCTGAGCACACATCGCCCGCTGTGTAGCTTTGTGCTTAATTCCAAACAAATCAACGAAAGCCAAGTGTCATTGGTGGAAAGAGAGCCATCTAGTTTGTAGCTATTATACTTATTATATCATCCCCTTCATTACATTTCAAGACGACAGTCATGAAGTTTGGTAAAATAATGGAGTACATATTTTTCACACTTATTCTGTCATAAAACATTCTAAAACTTTGTTTTCCAGTGTATTCTTAGCCAATATAATGCTTAACTGTTATCCTCTAAAGAGGTACAATATATTTAGTATCGAAGCTGAAATTCCAAATGTTTATAATGTTTATAAGTAAGAAGGTTGAACACTCTATCAACTCAAGAATGATTCTAATCAAGGAGCCAGTGAAATAAAAGGGACACAGTATTCACCAGTATTATTTCATAAATTCAAAGTCGTTTATTATGATTACTCCACATAAATACAAAATGAAAAGTAGTTTTTATTCTCAATGATGTTCGAACACGTGCATTTCTTCTATTAACTTAATTACTTTAAAAAAACTTTTAATTAAATACCCGAGAGGTTATAAATTATTCTTTTTTTATAGATCTTAAGTAAAAGAAGTAAGGTTTAATGTAGCGTTTCATAATATCAAGAATAGGAAAACTGATCTACCAAAGTAATGTATAAATACCTAGTTTGCTATAGTGTTCAACATCTGCTTCTAAGATTTAATAATGCTTGAAATATGATATATATATATATATAGGTAGAGTCGGTGTTATTAGATACAAAAACCTCTTTAGGATTTGAAATAAGAAATGTGATCCATTTTAGTGATAGACTGCACGGTACACTGGGTATAAAACATTCTGTACATGAACACTAAGAATATAACAGTTAATCCGTTTCAAAAGTTACAATTATATTTTAAAGTAATGCATTGCCAAGAGCTTTTAAAACAAGCTATCCTTTATTATATTTATTTTATACTGGGATGCGATATTGTGTGTAATTAGTTAAGCCTACCTAAACCCAATTACAGCCAACTTCAAATGCTGTTTAACTTATTGATCCAAAATTTTGTTTGTTCTAAGGATCTGACTATTTACACCCGTTTTTTGTTTTTTTACAGTTTAGAGGAATATCAAACTATACATATATCAATAGAGAGATTTACATATTAAATTTACTGTTGAAATTGCCGAAGGAAAAATATCTTATAAAGTTAAAATTATGTGATCTGCTCAAATAAACTTGATGTCAATACAGAGTGTTCAGTAAGCTGTATTAAAACTACAGCGTTTCATATGTATTATAATGCCCCCGAAAACTGGTCGCTTTTGAAAAGGATATACAACCTCTTTCCGACACTCATACATTCAGATAACTAGAATCTGTTCAAATTGGGGATATATAATTTTCAAGAGAGGGATATACTTTGTGCTTATTGGAATTGAAAAAAAAGAATATGGGTCAACTTGGAAACCCAGGACTATTCATAAAGAGACCTGTAACAAGTCGTCCCGCAGCCATGATAAACAAAATGCGGCGTCTTGTAACTGGTGAGCATCTACGAATACAAAGTTCAGTAGCAAAAGCTATTCACTTCCCCTATGCAACAGTAGCAAATATTAGAAACAAGAAGAAATAACCCACAAAACTTCAACAAGTAATACACCAATAATAATTTTCTATGAGTAAATAACCCAAACACTTCAACAAGTAAAATACTAATACTAGCTTTGTATGAAAACAATAATCCTAAGATACTTCAAAAAGTAATACCTCATTGTTAACTTAGAATGAATAAATAATCCCAAACACTTAAACAGGTAATACATCAATACTAACTTTATAAGAAGCAAATAACCCCAGAACCTTATAGAAATAACACATTAATACTGATTTTTGAAGAAAGTAACCCCAAACCTTTCTAGAAGTAATGAATATAATATTAACTTTGTATGAAGACATAAATCTCAATTATTTCAAGTAACAGATCAATACTAACTTTATATGAAGAAATAGCTTCTATAAGTAACAGATCAATACTAACTTTATATGAAGAAATAGCTTCTATAAGTAACAGATCAATACTAACTTTATATGAAGAAATAGCTTCTATAAGTAACAGATCAATACTAACTTTATATGAAGAAATAGCTTCTATAAGTAACAGATCAATACTAACTTTATATGAAGAAATAGCTTCTATAAGTAACAGATCAATACTAACCTTATATGAAGAAATAGCTTCTATAAGTAACAGATCAATACCAACTTCGAATGAGAAAATAGATTCTGGTGCTTGGATTAGTTTCTTATAAGCGCTTAGTCTATCCTTATTTTTTATCTGCGATTGTGCAAAACGGTCTTGCTGACATTATTTATTTATATTTCACACTATTAATTTTGGAATTTCTTTCTAAACGATAACTTAGAAGTACATATTGCGTTACAGAAGACGAAAAGTAATTATTTAAAAAAAATATACATATTTACATGAAAAAATACCAGTTAATAATAAATCGATTATTTAAAATTCTGACAGAAATCTGCGGGAATGGTTACTAAAACACAGTGTAATGAAACATTTCACATTGCGCAGAAGCAGCGTATACATTAGAAAATTAAGATATTATAAAGACTGCAGTTTAGAATCCATGGATCAAGTTCACAGTGGTAGCAAATAACTTTCAATATAAATCAATGTGTATAGTGGTTTCTGGTAATGATAGTTCATGGTACTGGTGTGTATTTTAAGTGTGAATAATTGTGGCAAATGTTAAAGGTTGCGTAACACACCTGGTGGTTATTTGGAAGCAAAGTATCTGGTTATGAATCCACTTGCTATAGATAGCGGAAGTCTTGACAGATAAAGTAAAACAGGCCAATTTCAAACGTGCCCCAAGTTTATCTATGGCTTGTGAAGATATTTGAGAACACTATGCGCCATAGAATAATTTTCTAATTGATTCTATTTTACCAACGTTCCACTTTAAGCATCGTGGTGAAATATCCACATTAGAATTACAGGAAAGTGAATAATTTATGTATTTTTTTTTACCTTAAAATAAGACCAATTTTTCTAAATATCAGTTCAAATAACAGACACACTTTTATAAAGTTACACTTTTGAATTTGATATATTAATACTTGTTTTAAAAATAAAACAAAATAATATTTCACTTACCGCATCTGGTGGCCATGAATTCGACATAGGTCGTCATATTTATGGTAGATGGCGCCAAACAAAAACAAAGATTCCAGCCATTCAATATGAACTGTCAATTGGCCATTAGTTCCCAAATATCCATTAGACGTGTCTCGAATCTACAAGATTCGTATATAATAAGTACTATATAGCATGTAAAGTAAACATTCTAATTAACAAACACTCACACAGATATATATATATATATATATATTCATTTTTAATTGCTTGCCATACTTTTTAAAACTTTAATTCAGAGCTTTGTTTAATACCACGTTTTAAAGTTAATTTGGACAATATTTACACATATGAAAGTGTCTTTGATAGAAAAACACATTTTAATAATCAATTTGTATCAATTTGTGATCTGAGAGGCAATGCCTCTTCCAGTAAAACTAGAAATACAAGCTCGTATTGAATTATAATTACAGCAATTTTATATGAAAGCAATCAGAGATTTATGTTCTAGCCTTTCCTATACGCGATGCGACACTCACCCGATTTTTACCATGACCTGATTTTGTAACAAAGATAAACCAGCGTTAAGCAATGCAGATATGTTAGAAAGCTACTGTAGCACAAAATATTAGCAAATATTAAAGCCACCGTAAAAAAGAAATTGCTCAAATCCGCGGGAAATACGCGAACTTGACAAACGTGACCATTCAGCAGGAGTTTAATTTCTCCATTGAACATTACAATACACAAATTAAGTATGTTATATCAAACCCTTTTGGAACCTTATCAAGTTGTTATGGTTCAAATCACCACGTCCGATCACGCTCTATCTAACGATCATGCATCTTGACAATAACCCTGCAGCGTAATTTTTCTATTACAAAAGGCTCTGTTGCAAGGCTGCCATGTTTAAAGTGCATACCTTCTCTCTGGGGCTTTCCATAATATATTTAGTGTACGAGCAAGATGGTTTCCCAGTGAACCTATCTAATCGCATATAAATTCTTGACCTTTATGTTGTCGTATGAAATAGTATGAATATCCCTTTCATTCTCCAGTTGCTTGAGGTATGCATTGGCTGAACTTGTATGTTGTGGAAGGAACTGTTGTACACCTGCCTTGTCGCTTTTACAGATGGAGATCCTTCTTCATTATTTAGCGTACTGTTGCCTGGGTACGATTTGTTGCAATCTCTCTTTGCATGGTTCTAGTTCCCAAAGTTGGTTCATATTCCTTTGTTTTCCAATGCGATTAAGTATAAGGAATATTTTCGTCCAGTAAATTATAAATTCCCGAATTTAACATAAATTTATAATCTGGATGAATAAAAATTTTACCTCTAAAAAGGGCTGTTGCATATTTTTTTTTCCAAAAGCAATCCATTTTCTTCAACTATCTACGTAACGCCAGACAGTGTGAACATGTAGTTTGATACATGACGTTAGACCACGGCCTTATATATGCTGTGATTTTGAAAATCGTTTTGACCCTGTATATGTACATATCTAACGTTTAAGATCCCTGTTTTACGTTATCTAGCGCACAAGAGCTTAAAATTACCATAGATTCTCGTATATTGACATTGTATCGAAGAATTGGTGCAAAGAAATCAGGTATAATGACAATCTAATGAAAAGAACTGTAGTTATTGAGTTCAAGGTTGTCTTCGTGTCGTGCTATAAGTTAGAAAGTTACTACTTTTGAAGATAGATAAATCACAACATCGAAAATTATATTCCGGTAAAAGAATTACGTGTTTGATTCAACCACATTACCAACGGTTGATTGAAAACATTCCCAATTACCCCGACATAAAAGACGGCATATCTTGTCTCAGCTTAGTTGTTATTGAATTTATGTATCAAACCATGTATATAAACAGATTTTAACAGAGAACTTGCACATAGTATATTGTACTATAAAATCCTTCAACAATAATTACCCATCAAACAAAGTTCATTTATTGTTGTACCTAATGAGTGGCGTAACATATATATATTTAAGGTACTTCTTGAGTGATTTAGAACCAAGAGTTTAGTTTTAATTTCTATTTCCTTATGGTAGTATTATTATTGTTAACGTCAGGAACAAACCCATCAAAAGGATGCTGTTCTGAAACATCACATAATGTTTTGTTCTATACGACATCACCTATGACAATTTAAAAAGATTTCCGTAGGAATTAACATTAAACATCTGGTACTTGATATTTAATTATCAGGGTATCCTAACATTATTGTTAACAAACTGAAGCTAAAATATTAATTGGATAAATGATAGTACAGATATATAATTACGACTGTTGCATGATGATTATGCATTTGTCATGTATACCTCTATGTAGCTTTATCAAAAAAGGTACAGTTTAGGAAGAGCAGAAGTATAATGGTAAGAAAATTGTCACTTATATTACATAAATGACAGTTTAACAACAAAACATTAATAGCGTAAGGAACATAGGTTTACAACAGAAAGACATGCTAGAGGCATTATTTGTAAATAACATAAAGACAGGTTAAAGTCAACATTTACAGAACGTTAGGTGTCTCGTGAGTACACATACAAACTTTAGTGAATATTTACAGAATGTTGGATACTTCATTTGTATATAATATAAAGATAGGCTAATGCCAACTTTAATGTTAAAGAATGTTACAGATATCATTTGTATATAATATAAAGATAGGCTAATGCCAACTTTAATGTTAAAGAATGTTACATATATCATTTGTATATAACATAAAGATAGGCTAATGCCAACTTTAATGTTTAAGAATGTTACAGATATCATTTATATATAATATAAAGACAGATTAATATCAACATTTGCAGAATGTTAGAGATATTATTTGTACATAATATAAAGACAGGTTAACTCCAACTTTTACAGAATGTTAGAGATATTATTTGTACATAATATAAAGACAGGTTAACTCCAACTTTTACAGAATGTTAGAGATATTATTTGTACATAATATAAAGACAGGTTAACTCCAACTTTTACAGAATGTTGAAGACATCATTTGTATGTAACACAAAGACAAGTTAATGTTAACATTTACAGAATGGTAGAGGTATCATTTGTGTACAAAATAAAAATACTAAACGTTTGAAGCTTTGCTTATGGAATAAACATATTTTTAACAGCAGAATCTGCAATAATATCTGAACTGTTACTTATAAAAAGTATCTTTCTCGTTTTTTAACTAAAAGCAAAAGTCAGCATTTTTATAAACTAAAAATAAACGTTGTTATAGCTCCCAGTTAGTGGTTCAAGTAGAATATTAAACGGTAGAGAAATTAATTATGCTTATGGAAAGCTAAACAACTGAACTAGAAAACAAATGCAAGAACGTGAGATGGCTAACTATGTTGGAGAATAACAATAATATGCATGACTTACTTAGACTGTAGGACTAAGCGTAGTGAACAAATGATCAATACAAATATGTATATTATTTTTTTAACTACGCCCTACATTGTAACTGTATTCACCAAACGGTAAAATTCTCTCGTTTAGTGTGCACACAGCATGACTTTGGAAAACAGCCCAAAGAAACAATCAAAACTATAGATTAGAAGTGGTTAAGCCATGCGATGATATCTAATAGGAAATGTAGAATAATACATGAGCACATAAAGTTTAGAATCTACTTTAAAAATAATCAAACGGGACAATAAACAACTGAAAAATACCAATCTCATTAAATTAGAAAAATCGTTGCATATTATAAAGGATAACAAAAACTAAGAATTCATGTAAATGAGAATGTTACCAAAAGATTTAGCGAAAATATCGAACTTGAAAAATCAAGAAAAGTTACTTATTATTTTTTATGTTTCTCTATTTTTCATAAGATCGATAAAAATTAAAGTGACAACTTGTCACGAATGACGTCATCGACACTTCGTGGGTGTTTATAACAACAAGCACGGTGTAAAGTTCAAATCGTCGTTGAACTTTTGTGCATTTCGATGACGTAATTCAGAATCTCAGCTTTTGATAATATAATCATATAGATTTTTATTCAGTGCACATAGTTTTTTCAAGAAAGTACTTAACATTAACATAGAATAAAATTAACAATGAAAATGATTCCCCAAATAACATTGCTTTAGATATAATCAGGTGAATTTCGGCAATATGTGGCTTTAAAATTTTTTGTTTTGTTCTTTCATTAGATTTAATTCTATTCAAACATAAATGGTATGCCGAAATATCTTAATATAAACTATTCTGAAGAAATATTTTCATTTCAGACTATTAATCAATACAGTTATTATGCATATAAGAAAATAACAATTATTTATGTCATAAGAATGCCTGGATATTGACTACTGAGACTTGGTCACGTGCTAAGTTGTGATGTGGTTCATAACAAATTGACATAAGTACTTTATCAGCAAATTAACCAAGATTCTGTGTCCATTATGTTCAAAAGCCATTTAGAAGTTAGCCTCAACAATTACTTACCTAAAGCGAGGCTGTAAGGTTTCGAATGTTGGTATGTCTCATTTTAGACGTTAAGGTTTGTTTTTATGAATGTACAGTATTAAACAAAAAATCAGACACTTTCTACGGTGATAGAAAAAACTTCTGTTACTCGTCTTGAGTGAATATTAGATTGCAATACATTTTGTTTCATTTAGTACTTGAGTGCTTGTGTTAGATTGGGCTACTGGACAGCTATCTGAACTAGCAGTCTCTATTTATAATCGTAGACAAGATGGAAAGCACCCATTGCCCAATTATCTGCATAAATAGTTGTCCTCAGACAGTATTTGTAAACCAAGAAATGAACACATAGCGTTTTTCAGTTTTTTAAAAAAGAAAATCCACTGAAAACGATCGTAGTGTTACTCGTAAAGATTTTAGTAAAGCAATTAAAGTCAGTTATTTTTTAGTACCTGTAGAATATAGATCAAAAGAAGTAGGCAATTAGTAACAAGAGTCATCTATCAGGCAACTGTCAGAAAATAAGAGATCCTTCATGAGATCCTTCCTTTTTCTTCTGACTGGGCAAGTCTGGTGTAGAAGTACGAGTACCCTCTCACTAACCATCTTACCAAGTGGCTATATGGATATTTTGTCTTCAAAGACACTTGGCCTGGCATGGCCAGGTGGTTAGGGCGCTCGATTCGCAATCTGTGGGTTTGAATCCCCGTCACACCAAACTTGCTCGACCTTTCAGCCGTGGGGGCGTTATAATGTAGCGGTCAATCCCACTGTTCGTTGGCAAAAGAGTAGCCCAATAGTTGGCGGTGGGTGGTGATGACTAGCTGCTTTCCCTCTAGTCTTACACTGCTAAATTAGGGACGGCTAGCGCAGATAACCCTCGTGTAGCTTTGCGCGAAATTCAAAACTAAACAAACAAAGACACTTTAAAAACAATACAAAATGCAAGTTTTTAGACATTTTCCTGAGAAAGATTTCATTATTCTAACACTGCTTATTTCTTTGGATAAAAAGAAAAGTACATTTTTTAAAAGGGTATAGATATGATCATTTACAGGATTTATTTACGAAGCTAGCAGAGCTATTCATCAGAGCTTAGCTGGCATTATTGGAACAGCTAACGAAAAATCGATACTATTAACGGTGTGGGATTGAAGCTGGGAACATGCGGTAATGACAGATCAGAGAAGTTTGATCGTAGACCTGATATTAATGCAGTTAATGCCCTCTGTAATGCAACTAACTTTATTACAATCCAGTCATGTTGTCAAAGTAATCTGCGGCTTAATTGGCAAACCAACATGTTGAAAATATTACACGTCACTCCTGGTTAACGATTAGACACTCAGATAGGATTCTTTAGTTCTGCAGAGCATGACTTCCTGCATTCTAAAGCGTTCTGTCAACTCGTACGAGTAAAGTAAGATGTTTTGGAAACAAGCTCTCAATACGCACTTAGAAGCAGTTTGAATTATATATACATATGTATTCTAAATTCATTTACAGTTTCATTCGGGAAATCTTATCTTTTGAATTACTTGCAGCGACTTTTACTATACACGAGTACACTTGTATACATTTAAGTACATTTGTTACTGTTAATTAGTATTATCATGAATAAAAGTCCATATTCTTCTGAGTTCCCGACAACTTGTAAATCGCTAGGTTTCAAAATGTTATATGTCGTTCTAAAGAGCGATGAAACTTATATCTGCTGATCCGTTTGCACGCGTTCTTTCTTGTGTTTTCATTGTGTCTCGTCATATTTTCCTACTTTAAGTTGTAAACAGAATGTCTATCAAATCTGCTGACTCACTGAGGACGTGCTACTGACTTGTAAAAATTGTCTATAAGTATAGCAGTGGCTTATATAAAGGTATTTTGCATAAACAACACATTTATTATTCATACTGACCGATAGGCGGTGATTATTTGTTTGTGTGTGTAAAGCTACTCGATGGGCAGCCAGCGTGGGGTTGGCAATCTAAAGTTTTAAAATAATAAGTTTATTCAAACAGAACGATTCGCCCCTATAGCGAAAGATACAATATACCATATTTATATATTTGTTTGTGACAAAGCTATACGAAGAATGTCTGAGCTAGCCGTTCCTAATTTGGAAGTGACAAACTAGAGGGAAGGCAGTTAGTAACACTACTTAGCACTTATTCTTGGGCTACCATTTTCAGACCGAATAGTGGGATTTAACCGTTACACTTATAATGCTCCCACTTCCCCAAAGTGCGGAGTGCGATGTTTTTGGTAACAGCGGGACGCGAACCGCGGAACCTCATCTCCACAGTCCGGTACGCTAGCTTTGGGCCACCTTAGGCCCATCAATATTGCATTTATTTAATAAATCATAAAATGGATGTCGCATATTCGGTAATTGTGTGACAGTTTTCATATCTAATTTTCCTTCAAGAAATGATTATTCAAAACATAGTTCAGATGTTACTGCGATATGAAATCTGACAAGATGACAGGACAATAAATGTAAGACCATTCAGCAAAGATGCACACAACTTATGATTTCATAACTCATATCATGTCCAGGTATATTAATTCACCCTGGATTCTTGTTTTTCCCGATGTAATGACATTTTTTTTTAGTTGAATCGATTATTCTTCCAGAAGAATGCATATTTGATACATCTGTCTAATGCATTGCTCCAATCTCAGACAAATGCTATACCTTCATCATACTTGCGCATAACTGGCTCAGAATGTTGATGAAGTTTTATCTATCAGAACCATTATATATCAGTAATTTGAATTTGTCATTTAGACATTCTGAGATTTGAACTAATTCCTTGTCAGATGCACCTAATATAAAATACAAACAAAGCCGTAGTTTCATGCTATTGTTTTTTGTTTTTGTTTGCATATTTTAAACTCTCGAATCTAGAGTCTGCACTTCTTTGTAAACTTGACACACAACAATATTAGATTGCTTTTAATATGAGATATAACTGTCACAGCTCAGTAATTGTTACTTACTGTGTTTAATTAACTAATAGTTAAGATATATTAAAACACAGAAAATGGCACGAGAAAAATATTTTTTGATGCTGTTTTCTAAACGTAGCTTTTGCGTTGATTATGAGATAAATAAACGGAATAATTTACTTAACGTAATGTAGCAAGTGTTGCTGCAGATGTGAGTCTTGGCATCAAGGGCGACATGTTTAACACCTACATATCTGGTTCATGAATTCCAATAGATGCAGTTTATTGCTGTTACGGATACATTTGTGGCTTGAGGATATACACTGATGGTCACAAGTAAATAGACACCTAATTTTTCATCATTTAACTGATTTATGCTAACTCATTTGTGTCCACAGAGCAATATATAAATGAAAATGGTCCGCACACTAATTATCTTGTGCTACAACATGCCTAGAACTC
>NW_013665746.1:204617-209268 GCF_000517525.1 Limulus polyphemus
ATTCCTCGGGTTTCGTGGACAAGAACACAACGTTGTTCCAGGAAGATGGAGCACCGTGTCACACTGCTAGAAACACCCAAAAGTTGCAGAAGAAAATGGTATCCAGAGGTTGCTCTGGCCGAGCCAATCTCCTGACATGAACCCCATCGAAAACCTTTGTGCCATACTCAACCGGCAAGTCAAGAAACAACCAAAAACCAACTTCGAAGAGCGATCTACTCCAAGCTTTGAAGCAAGAGTGGGCGAAAATCCCACAATCTAAAATTCACGAGATGATTCTCACGATACCCCTAAGGATCAACGAACTCCACGAAGCGAAAGGAAGATCTGCTAGATATTAATTAAATTATAAATATATCAATTCATGTGAACATGACTGAGAAATTTCATTTTTTTCTGAAAAGGTGGTGTCTATTTACTTGTGACCACGCTGTGTATATCTATATATAGGAATACATCTTCAGAAGAGAACTACAGAGCGATATAGAGTCAAATAACACAATATTCCCGAAATAACTTGGGAACAAAAAGAAATGGATTTAGAAACAATATTTTAAATCAATCAGGGACAATGCCCTCATTCTAGACAAAGACTATGATAATGAAAGAGGGGCTTACCGACACCAAAAACGACTACGATGAAGCTGAACATACCTCTTCGTACTAATAATAATATAAAAAATAATGATTTGAAATAGACGAATACTCATGACTCAAACGTTCGTTTAAAATAAACGGATGTTTTCGTGAGAAAGATGGCTAAAGCAACACCACATATTTGTAAAGTTTCTCTGATGCAGCTACAACGGAATTTTGTGCTTTCGGTCTGTTGAATATGATCCACGTATAGCGAAATTTGAGAGGCATATGCCTGATAATTAGGTGGGATTCTGTCCTATTATTCAGTCAGTATAACGCTAAGCACTCTGATATTGCGCAGAGTATTGGTATCTAATGAGGTCCCACATGAGGTCAATCCATGATCTCTATTCAAGGTAGTCCATTACGATTTTGACAGCAAGGACATACGGTATTACCTTTCATTAGGACAAAATATTTTAGCCCGAATGTACTCATACTACTTAGTATATCGTCAAGAAGTTAATCCATCCCTTAGAAAACGAATACAATCTTTATAACAATTCTTGATCTCTAAATCGTAAATGAGCTGCCGCCAGAATGATTATATTCGATTATATTGCACTAAGCACATAGTTCACTTTAGGTTCTCCAGAGACGAACCCGCCGGTCATTGGTAGAGACATGAAATCTTGGTTCAACTTTAAAGAATAGAATGACATCAGTGAGTAAACGGTGATTTTCCACGGAAGTAGGAACGAGTTGTGTGACAGCTACAAGGTAGAAGCAAAGTTCTTGAACTTAAGTTACATTCATGACCTCTGTTCCTTATAATTTAATCACTGATAACTGCTTCAGCCATTGCTTCCTTGGATTCATAATGAGTCCACTGAGAGTGGACTGGCGATTCTTAACGGCTTACTTGGATCTATGTTCATCACATGGAAAGTATACGAGCGATTTTTAACCGCTATGTTGTGTAGAAAGCGGCCATTACGTGGAGTAGTTGATCTTATTCATGCTGTGTTGGGTACAGGGTACTTATCTAATACCAAAATCTTCCCACCAGCATGGGTACAGCAAAATTAGCTGTTCCTTGTGTTTGTTGGGTTTTAGGATCTTAATATCTTTGAAAGTTTTATACTTAACCGTCACACAATTATGCTGAAACAGTAACTAAAATTATTTGTTTGTTTTTAATTAAGTACAAAGCTACATAATAGGCTATCTGTGCTCTTAATGTGTAAATATCTGTCTACGAAATAAAATACTCTGATAAATGTTATTACACGGTTTCTAGCATTGTAATTCCGCAGACATACCGCTGTGCTACTGGGGGGGGGGGCAACTAAAATTAAACAAAGAAGGTCGTAAATGATCAGATGTGAAGAAAAACTATAAGGAAATCTGTCTTTCCAGAAAGGGTAGATTGGGAAAACTTTGCCAGAACAACCCTGAAAGCTCATTTCAGTTCTCGTGAAAAGGGCGCGTAATTAGTAATCTATCGGTTTTTGGAATTGCAGTAAGGTGTAATTTTCCAGACCATATAAAGTGTTTACTGCTTTAATTGTTTTTTGTTTTGCTTTACAACAGATGGATAATCTACTGATTTAAAGTAAGATAGTTACATATATTTATATATTCCTCGCGTTGCGTACAAAATCGTCAGTGTGCATTTTTACAGATATGGATTCTCATTTTAGAATCAACATTCCTATCTTCAGCAATCCAAGAAAGACTTATTTGGTGCACTTTGAAGAGATAAATTAATGACAGAAAATAAATGAGCACCATTGGAAATATTGCTCAAGCTTGGGTATATTTGACTCGTTTTTTGTTTTTCTTTGTGTTCGTTGGAAAATCAGATCGGCGGTGCTTGATAATCTCTATTATGCCTTGCATCAAAGAAAATTTCGCTTTGAACGATAACAATCATTTTTCTCATAGAACAACAGCTGTATATTTTGTTACATGATGGAGTAATCGAGACAGTAATTCACCATAAAGTTCACTGTGAATTCTCTTGGGGACAATGACCTGCTAAGTTTGTTAAAGATAGAAAAGTCAATATTGAGTTCTTAATATGTAAATATTTGTCTAGGAAATAAAATAAATGTTATTATCGAACTGAAGCAGCTGCTGCTTATGTTTACGGAACTACTAAAAGTTATTATACAGCCTAAGCTTATTTTTGTTCAATTTTGTTGATTATGAAAAAATCCTCTATTACAAACATTACTATCTCAAACCATTAAAACATAGAATCAACTTAGTAACGCAAATATGGATTTATAATACTCGAATGTTTTAATCTATTCGCTAAAGAACAGAAGTACAGAACTGTTTATCAGGAAACTCCGACAGATTCCATATTACAAGTACTAGCACTGCTCTGTACTAGTTCGTAAAAACTCGTTGGGCTGAAATTATTGTAGCTTAGTGAATGAACTGAGGTCATTCATAAATCCAATTATGAAATAAATCGACTTTGTTTTGTTAGCATTACTGACAAATGGATACTGACAGATATTGTCAAAGCAGTATTGATCCCATACATGATTGAATCACGAAACTCCTTGTCAACAATTTGTTTTTGGCAATCCCAATGTTATGACAAGACATTATTACTTTAAGGAAAGCATGGACCTTCTAGCTTTTGTAATAATCGAGAAACATTAATTAGCACAGGCAGTTGTGTGTAAGGGACATATCCCCCCCCCTTCAAATCAACTGTTCACGTATTTGCTTCAAGCTTACAAACATTGAGATACAATAAAAAACCGAATACCCAAAGGAGTCGTAAGTTGAGAAGCTATACAAAAAGATGACTTCCTCTAATATCATGTGAATTAATCAAATTAAGGTTCGGTAAGATCTTTTTATCGTCACTGATAGTCTATCCATTTATAATGAATAGATTTATTGGTTTTGAAAAGTTTACCTATCACCCGGCCCCCCAGTGGCACAGCGGTATGTCCGCGGATTTACAACGCTAGAAACCGGGTTTCGATACCCGTGGTGGGCAGAGCACAGATAGCCCTTGTGTAGCTTTGTGCATAATTAAAAACAAAACAAAAACAAACAAAACCTATCACCCGAAATTTGTCATTTTTGTAAGGCTGCAGTTGTTACATAGGTAAGATCCCCATGTAGCGGCGTTAAAAATTACACGTCTTTTAACTATCCGAAAGTAAAGCCATCTAAGTTTAAGCTTAAATTGGTTAGAGGCACGAAATATAGTTTATGTTATTAAAGTACCTGCACGAAACCACTTTGCTTTAATGAGAATATCAATTCTCGAAACATTATAGCTAAGGCTTTGTTATAATTAAACTTTCCTGCATATAAGTCGCAGAATGAAAACGTTGATGAAAAAATATCACAGGTTGCATTCAGAGTATGTGGGAAGATTATGTGGCACAATTAAAGCATCATTTTTAAAATAAAAGATAAAAAATTCCTAAACAATCATACAAACCTATCTATACGATCAAGTAATTCTTATATTCATAGTGAACGTTATCACCAGTTCCTTAACATAAAATATTTTAGTTAACCAACATTTATTAAATGGTGTTTTACTATCCATACCTTCCATAAATTATGGCTTGTACGCCATACCAAGGTTTACTGGGTTCCATGACAGTTGTACTACAGGGTTGAGAGGTTATATCAAGCACTTTTGAATATGCAAATCGCAGTCAATATGAAATTGCGATGGAATGGCATGTATCAGAAATACATTTTGAGATTGTTTCATAATACCTCAGAATAATTGTCGCTTTTGGAAGGAGTATGTAACACTCCTTTGCAAAATAGCCTAAAACTGAGTTAAATTGTAATTTAGATTTAGTAGTTAAAAAAATGCCGATATATATCAAATTTATGATATTTGCCAACAAGATTGATACACACAGTTTCTTTTTTAATACGAATATGTTTTAATACACAAACAACAATACAATTTACAATAACAGTTATTACAAATAGTTATTACAAACAATGATTTATATACAAAAGGTTTACAAACCACAAACTTACATGCAATATAAAGTCTTCTTTCTAGTCTGGA
>NW_013665746.1:210076-222098 GCF_000517525.1 Limulus polyphemus
TTAGAGAATAGGCGGGAATTTTGCAATACAGATTTAACAGTATAAGTTATGTACATTTCTAAATATAAATTTAATTTAAACCAAAGTCAATGTCAATATATATATGTATATATAATAGTAAATCCGTCACAAACGCAAACTATTCATAAAGCAAGATCGTAAAGATGTATTCAGATCGTGGATTTATAATTGCCGAAACTGCGTTATCCATTGTACTTCGTGGCATTGGAAAATAAAGGAATATGGATCAACTTAAGGTATCAGCACCATCCATAAAGAGACCTACAGCCATGGTAAGTAAAACTCGAACAGAAAAGTCAGTAGTAAAAGCTGTGTACGTGTTGTCGTAGAAAACAGTGCGTAACATAAGGAAGAAATATTTATGCTTGAAAGAGTGACATAAACCACATACACAAGTTATTTCCACGAGATGTCATATACCTAAATAGCTGAAGAAGACATATTCATCAAGTCGTCTGACATAGTGACTATGGATTTCTGTGCGATTGAGCTGTTGAAAGAGACTCTTAAGGAAAGCCTGCAGATAATAAAGGTGTGCTTTGTACATCATAACAATAAGAAGGAGTCTTTGGAAATAGAAACAACACTACAGGGCTAATATCAAGATATAATGCACTCAACCTTGTTTTATACGTATATAATGTATAAAACGGACCTGGTAGCCAATCAAAGTTGGGAAAGAAGTTTTGTTTATAGCTACCCACAATTCTGTTTTAAATTTCTCTTTAAGAAAAGAAATACAGTATTGTCAAACTTTTTTTCCTTTATAAACTTAACATATATGGGTATGTAAGTGTTTGTTATATACTGTCGAAGAAAAGTTTGAGCTAATTGATAGAAATTACAATAAAAATGATTTTGCAAGTTTTAACCGCAATGGTATATGTCCGAAACATGCTCTTACGTTAATTGTACCTTGTAATACGTCTATGTTCTCTGTGCATTATTTAGTATGTAATGCCGTTATATACTTTTTATACTGTCACATTTACTTTGATGACTTTTGATTTGAGGGTTTACCATGCACATAAGGATATTGCAAAGTAAAGTAGACCATAAAACGTTTGTGAAAATTATATCAAAGGTCTGCATTGTTGGGCTGTTTCTTGGTTTATGGTCTTCTCGTTAAATTAATAGTTTTATACAAGTGCTCACTTATTACGTGGTTGTTCACATGGTATGGACTGCTATTACTAAAACACATCTCGGATGATGCGTTACATAGCAACTACATTCTGTCTTGCTGCACGTGTCATAAGTTAGTCCGTCGATTTGTAGGAAGTGAAATCTTATGGTCATTTAGAAAGAAGTAGCGAAGCTATATGGATATAATAAATACATTTACAGTTAACCTTTGAAAGTACAATTAATATTGCTATTTTATAGGATTAATCTAGGCTGAGAAAACTAATATTGAAATAACCTAAGTATGAAGTTATTAGGTTGTAAATGTTACAAATCTATTACAAAAACAACAACGAGAAACAACATTCTGTTCACTTTTTGTAAGTTCTCTACAACTCCTGAATGTTTTTATTTATGATATACATGTGCATTGTATCTTCTTTGGTAACTAAGCTTTTGATAGATTTTCATTCTACTGCATAGCCCCAGGAAATATGCCAAACTCACACAAGTATACAAGGTGGTGCTATAAAAGTTTGAACTTTTCAGTTATAAAGAAAATAATCTCCAGATCATGTTATATTGTACGTATTCATAAGAAAATATATGTCTCTGAAAAAAAGGCACAACTACTACTTTCCCTCTTCAAGTCAGAAAATTGTATTAATATAAAATATTTTACTGAAAATAAGTTGTGATTTAGTAATAGTTCATTATTACCACTGTTTTCCTTAATTCCACCTTTTTATGATATTCAGATAAAAAATATCCATATTACAGTGAACGGTGATACTAATATTTTTTAAGTATATTCAGCATAAGGTTCTTAATTCAAAACAAAAACAAACTATTATGCAGATTTGCATTCTCAGGCATTATTTGGAAAGCGAGAGCATTATGTAATTTTATATACCTTACATTTTATCGACAGTTTAAGGATCAAGTAAGTACATTCATTGTACAACTATGTGTTAAGAAGGAAGTAACTTCGATTATTTTGTACTAGAAGGTAAAGAATACAATAATTACTCCCATAGTTATCAATGTTTATAGGTGTCTTTTATTTCATTTGTTAATTATTGGGGTTTAAACATGAATACATTTTGCTCACTGTATTATTGTCTTTGATTAGAAATGTATTAAGTTCATTCGCTATTAATAAATTTTATAATTAAATCATTGAATAATGAAGATAGTATTGATCTCAGTTTATGTCGCGAATTTAATAACTCCGCTAAATGTACGATATAGTCTGCTAATAATACGGTAACTTCTTTCACGGCGTTACGGTAGTTTAAAAATGTATTAATTGTATTTAGTATGTATCGATGAATAAAAAAGAATTACATTTCAGCAGTGTTGTAGGCAGTATTTGTTCATTTGCAGAAGTGTGGCTAATAGCTAAAATGTATTATTACCAAAAATGCGATTTATCTTGTTTGCATACTTAATAAATTGATGTTAAAAATATTCATTTCGTCTTGCTTGCGTGGTCTTTTGAATTCTATGTATTACTGAAGAAGAGAGAATTTTGTTCTTCAATTTAAATTGGTCTATAGAGCCTTATAAGACACCGAAAAAGACTTATCCCATTTAACTTGTATCGGGTTCGAGAGTTTTATTGATGATTGAACAAAAGTCATAGAGTATAGTTTGCAAGATCTTAAGAATTTTGTGGACCATTGGAAAAAAAAAGTTATACAGTTTGGCTTGCATTGGCTTTCAGAGCTTTATGGACCATTGAAAAAGAGACATCTAGTTTAGCAGCCTTTAAAGCTTCGTAGAATATTGAAAAAAAAATAATACTCAGCCGAGCTTGCGTCGTTTTCCGAAACTTTATAAATAAATTGGGAATGAGTCACACACAGTAATTTGTATCACCATATTGAATTGCCTCGTGAATTTTATAGATTACTGAGAACATTTCGCGGTTTTATTTTATATTGGTCTTTTGAGCTTTATGAATTACCGTGAAAGAAAAGACAAAAACAGTGACAAAATGGTGTAGATACTTATAATTAAAAAAAAGTTTACCCACAAGCATGAAATGAATCTGTATAAATATAGTAGTACTGTCTGTTGTCTGTTATCTGTCCATGTAACTATTTCGCAGGGTGTGGATGAATCTTCACCAAAATTGGTATGGAGGTTCATTAGGTTCAGGCGGGAGTATATACAAATTTTCAGTTTTGCATTTTGTGTCTTACGGTTTTTATGGGCGTTTTGACCTCTACCTCACCTCCTGTGGATGTATCTTTACCAAATTTGGTATGGAGGTCCATTTGGTCCATGGGAATTACATACAAATTTTCAGTTTCACATTTTGCGTTTTACCGTTTTTTATGGGCGTTTTTGCCATTTTTACCACTACTTTGCCCCATTTGACGGATCGTCACCAAATCTGGCATGAAGGTTTGTTGGTTCCGTGCGGGGATACATGCAAAGTTGCGGTTTCAAATTTTGTGTTTTGCAGTATTTATGGGCGTTTTTTATAATTACATATTAAGGAAGCAACTTTCATGTCCCAAGATAACCTTTCATTAATCATCAATTTACATAACTTCTGTCCACTGGACGGGTACTCCAGCTAGTACAGAATAAATTCATATGACAAGTTTACCTATTCCAACACTAGAATTAACCAAGCATTTTTTCTGTATATTTGCATCTTTATTAATTTTTATTTATTCTTAGCTTTGTACGACTGATACATATCAGATGTAAAGTCGTAGAACGGAATGTATCTAAACTACATTTTGACATTGTTTGACGTTTTATAGATAGTGTGGTGCCAATGAAAATTTATTGTTTGTGGGAAAGGTGTTTATCAGCCCTTTCCGACACAAAATATTCTCATACTCAGATCAAAAGGATCGGGAATTTAGAATTTTTAAGACCAGGATATTCCTTATAGTCAGTGACATTGGGAAATAAAGGAATATAAATCAAAGAGAGGCCTACAACAAATCTTACGTAATCAAAGTGCGGCGTAAACCGTCCACGTGTCCCGGGTCATCGTGCGCAACATAATCAAGACGGATCTCCGTCTGGGAAAGCAAAACAATGTACGTGTACACAAGTGGCTTCCATAACACACTTGTTCAACCACTGCATATCTCAAACAGCTGAAAAATGAAACGGGTATTGATGCTATTCTATATCAAGACATACAGATGAAGTCGTCGGACGCAAAGCCTATGGATGTCTGTGCGACCGTACTGTTGAAACGAAAGTTTATGGAAAGCATGCATGGAAAAGTGTGGGCTTTAGACATGACAACCTTACGACGGAGTCTTTTGAAATAGAAACAGCTGAAGGATCATTTTAAGATGCACAGTTGTCGGATAGAGCATGACCGGATGAGGACATGGTCAGGCTCCAAAATCTGAATGAAACGTTAAAACAACCATTAACGATCTTTCTTACGGAATGTAATATAATTCTGTGTATGGATGACATTTTGTGGAAACCAGTGTAATTTATTTAGAGATGTTTTATTATCTTTCACCGGAGACCATTAGTACCATTGAAAGAATGGATAACAATGTAATACTCAAATACAATTGAAGTTGACAGAAAGTTAACCACTAACCACATTTTAATATCACAGCAAATTTCAATGTTGTTATATGTTAGCTCTAATTACTGTCGTAACAGTAAAAATGAAACTCAACCAAAATGATAAATGATGTTTTTAATATTCACGGGCATACTGAGTCAAGATACTTCTTGGTATTATATGACGTAAGGTTTTTTAATGTTCACTGTGTATAAAGAGCAGTTTGTTGTTTGCTCGTTAAACCGATAATCGCCTCTGTTATCCCAGTTTCTCTTTTTTTTCAACAAATTTACTTACTTTGCGTGTATTTGATTGCTACCACTTCTAGTAAATTTAGGGTTAGAAAACACTATACTATAGAAAGCACAAGGTTTATTAGCTTTAGGGCTAGACGGATACAACATCATTTGTCTGGGCAATACCATTTTAGAGCAAGCGAAGCTATCTACAGATAATAGGCTGTAAAATGAAATACTGCTTCCTGTGCTGCCACGCTGGAATATGAAATATTGTTTCCTATGGTGACTTGTGAAAATCGAAATTAATTATTTTCAGAATTTATGTAATATATAATTCCCGTCATTACAGCAGTACCCAGTAATTAATTGGTGTGAATATCAGTAAATCTGTTCTGGATAAATCGGGAGTATACATTATTTTGTGACTAACAGCGTAGCTTGAATGTGGATCATATCTTTGTCGCATATAAGGTGATAGATCAGTTGTAACTTTCCTCTTAAGTCACAATGAGGTGATACATCAGTTGTAACTTTTTCAAGGTAAGTATATGAGATGTAACTTTCCTCTTAAGTCACAATGAGGTGATACATCAGTTGTAACTTTTTCAAGGTAAGTATATGAGATGTAACTTTCCTCTTAAGTCACAATGAGGTGATACATCAGTTGTAACTTTTTCAAGGTAAGTATATGAGATGTAATTTTCCTCAAGTTGGATACATGCGATGTAACATTCCTCAAGATGGATACATAAGTTGTAACATTCCTCAAGATGGATATATGCGATGTAACATTCCTCAAGATGGAAACATGCAATGCAACTTTCCTCAAGATGGATACATAAGTTGTAACATTCCTCAAGATGGATACATAAGTTGTAACATTCCTCAAGATGGATACATGCGATGTAACTTTCCTCAAAATGGGTGGTACATAAATTGTGACTTTCTCAAGGTAAGTACATACGATGTGACTTTCCTCAGGGTAGATACATGCGATGTAACTTTCCTCAAGATGGATACATAAGTTCTAACTTTCCTCAACATGAATGCTTGCATTGTGATTTTCCTCAAGATCGATATATTCGACGTAACGTTTTCAAGATGTATACATGCGATGTGTTTTTCTCAAGATATATACATGAGTTGCAGTCTTCTGAATATTATAATAATTGCGATGTATCTTTTCAAAGTAATTACGAGCGACGTAACTTTCTGAAGATGGTTATATTTGAAATAGCTATCTCGAGCTGAGTAAGGGAGGCATAATCTTCTCAAGATGATTAGATAAGATACAACTTTCTCAAGGTGAGCACAGTAGATGTAGCTTTCTCAAGATGGATACAAAAGATGTAGCTTTCTCAAGATGGGTACAAAAGATGTAGCTTTCTCAAGATGGGTACAAAAGATGTAACTTTCTCAAGATGGGTACAAAAGATGTAACTTTCTCAAGATGGGTACAAAAGATGTAACTTTCTCAAGATCGATGCACGAGATATAGTTTTCTCAAGATGGGTACAAAAGATGTAGCTTTCTCAAGATGGATACAAAAGATGTAACTTTCTCAAGATCGATGCACGAGATATAGCTTTTTCAAGGTAAGTAAATGAAATGTAATTTTCTCTTGATAGCACTATAAATACTTACTTTAATCACTTATCTCAACATGCATTAAATTATTAAACTTATTTTCTACTTCAACACTAACCATTTCTCTTAACACGCTCTAATCTATTAAAGTTATTTTCTATTTCAACACTAACCATTTCTCTTAACACGCACTAAACTATTAAAGTTATTTTCTATTTCAACAGTAACCATTTCTCTCAACACGAACTAAATTATTAAAGTTATTGTCTATTTCAATACAATAAATATTGTATTAATAAGTTTTATTAATGATAAAGTAAACAGTAACATTCATCAGGCATTTTAACCTTCATTAGATTATAGAATACATCTATTTTAAGTCGCAATTAAACGATTAAATACATAACTTTTCAGCCAACATTAAATTATTAAATTCATCACTTCTATAATATGTATTAAACACTTTACTTATCCGCCTTTTAACTTATTAACCTTCCAAAGAAATCAGTTTTTTCAGTGCCTAATATACCACTGAATTCATGATACCTATAACATACACTTAACCTTCGAAATCGCAACCCTTTTGATGAAACATTAAGCCGTTTCTCTTCGGCACCAGCTTTTCTTGCAAGTTTATGTGATTTATGAAAATGCTAGAATCGCCCACTACATGCGTTTGTTACATTCGCTTTATTCTGAGAATGTGACATACGGTTTAACACAAGCAAGTATAATTTGTGTATACCATCGTAAAGCATTAACTGCAAAAAAGACCACCAACTCACTGCCATATTCGTCTTGAAGTTTGGTGTATTTTGTTAGTAATCAATGAAGAGAGTGCTTTTGTGATCTTCGTTACATGTGAGGGCTTCCTTACATTTTGATTATAATTATAAACGCGCAGTAAATTATGAATGTATGAAGACTGGATCCAAACAGTGCAATTTGATGACCTTTAAAGAGTTATTGTAGACAATGAACAAATAAAAGTCCAATTCCGACAATACATTCAATACCCCAAAGATATTCAATCTTGAATGAAATTTTATTGTCTTCAAAATTCATTCTTTCGTCTGTAATATACTTTTAAGTAAATAGTGGATTTTGTGCTTATAATGAATAACTTTCTTTAACTTTGTGTCAACAGTCATGTTTAGTTTGACATGCTCTTGCAGTCCATACTTTACGACCAAAAAGGAAAACTTTATTCTCTGTGTTTGCTTACGCCTAAAGCAAACCTTTCACCGATTGGCTGTTCGATATTTTTGTTTACATTTACTTGAGGTAGAGCTTGCTTTTCATTACGAGATATTTGAACAATGCTAAAAGCTGTTATATTACGCATTTCTTATTAATTTAGAATTCCCATGTCTTCATTGAAACGACTTTCTGGTTCTTCACTTCTAAGGCAACATTATCATCAAGGAACCTAGAATCGCTCCAGAGAAAGCAGGCTATTAGAGTATTTTTAAAGTTACTTGTATTTAACATTTCTTTAAATATAAACATCATTTTAAATTCGCTTGCTCTCCTGCCTGATATTTATGCCACCAATTCACACATCCATAGCTGAAGCTGTAACTTTACTAATTAAATTTAGCTTCTGAGTAGAGTGAATTAAGGAGTCATTTAAAGCATTTGTATTTAATAATAAAGCTACTAATTTTGAATTACTGACCAGAGAGAAAGGAGCCAGTGAGCAGTACGGATTGAAATAATGTATTACACGTTCAAAGCAGCCAATTAAAAACTAGTTTATGTTGAAATCCATTGTTACAGAAAAAGTGAAAACATTTTAACTTAGTAAAATGTAAATATGATTTAAGTTCAAACTTTTATGGAAGTCGTTTTAGCATATTTAATAGCAAAGATAACAACCTTTCTTTATCAGTATAGCTTCTTTTACACTGGTGTTTAATCTACACTTTGATTAGAATTCGATTATTAAAATAAATCTAATTTATAAGATTATTTAACACGTACATAAGAACTAAGCACCGTTTGTGTGAACACTGCTCTCGTCGTCATCTCACCCTTGACCCTACAAGGCTTACAAGAAAAAGAAAACAAAAATACTCTTTTTTTTTTCTCAATGTTGCATTGTTCACTAAAAAAAAAGAAATGTTAAATAAATACATTACGTTTATGAGTTTTCATATGCTATTTTTTTTTGGTTATCCTTATCTCAAAAATATCAGTAGCTTTGGTTAATTTATTACATTGGATAAAAGCTGCAAGTTCTTGCACGTCAGATCACTCTAAGATCTGTAGTTCGGTGGAAGCCGTGAAGCAATGGAAGCAGAGGGACATGCTTTTCAGCTCGAAATACATCTTCCAGAAAGTATCTCAAACGGTCTGATAAGTGTTGTTATTGGTAGAAACAATGTGGAAATACGTTCACCAGCGTGACAGACTATTAAATTCTAGTCATTAAAAAATATCAGTCAGTAACGCAAGGTCAGTGATCACTTAACTATATATACTGTGCAGACACAAATATAAATAAAACACACGAGCTGTTTCGTATTTATAATACTTATCCGAAGAAGTCAGGTAGGTGGAATAATAAATTACCATTTATATTTAATAATAATAATACAAATTTTGGAAAGAGGGTCTGGTACCAGGAACTTGCTTCACTAAGAACTTAATCATGCCAAAATGGTAGATTACTTGTGTTCAGTTGTTCACCAACAGATCATAACTGGTTATTTTATATTTATATTAACTTGCTCATAGCTACATTCTGATATTAGAACGATTAAAAGAACGCGTTTAATCAGGCAACTTATTTTTATGCTTTAGTTGTACGTTTTCTTTTTCTAAAAATGTTATAATTAGAATAATTGATAATCTATAACCGGGATTATTTACAAATATCAAAACGAACTGCAAAAGTCATAATCGCTCAGTACTATTTAGGAATCTAATAAAATAAACTTGACATTAGTAGCATTAGAACCAGGATCAGGTTGGTGAAATTGCTCCCTTCCCTGGATCGAAGGGCCCCCGACTAAAAGAAAGATAAAAATTATCAAAAACTGAATGACTTATTGAAAAGCATACGATTACAACTGTGTCACTATTGAAACAGTGATTCTCGTCGTTTTACATAAAACTATGCATTTTGTAATTTTTATTAGCATGTTCTTACAGCTTGTTCTTTCATAGATACTTTTTGGGCATTAAAAATTCCTCTCATAACTTTCGATTTATTACAAATATAAGGATTAATATTTTGTATATTATCTGCCCATCGCTTGAAATGGAGGTTGCTTAATAAAAGCACAATATACTTCGTAGCGCTTTTTGGAGCTATGTTTATGCTGGTTGTTTGTGTTGAGTTTCATAAATCCATATTAAAAGTTTACTATAAAATAAGTAAATCTGTATAAGCCATTTCCGTGTAAGCACGAAAGTGGTAAAAAAATAATAAGTTGTGAGGATTCCCCTATAATATTTGTACTGTACCCACTTAGTCCTTAATCTGGCCATGATTATAGAAACTAATAGATAACAAACAATTCAAAAACTAACACTCAGTTTCTATATTGGACACTTGCAAGTACCAGGACTCAGTTGAACTGATATAAACTATCTCATGAGAGATCTTGGAATGGACATTTTCAAGTACCAGGAATCAGTTACATTGATATAAACTATCTCACAAGAGATATTGGAACTGACACGTTTAAGTACCAGGAATCAGTTGCATTCATATAGACTATCTCATGAGAGATATTGGAATGGACGCTTTTAAGTACTAGGACTCAGTTGTATTGAGATAAACTATCTCATATAGGAAATGAAGTTTATAGACAATAGTTTCAATGTTATATACTCCTGTAGAACAGAAAAATGTAAGACAATTATACGCCGAGGTAATAAATATGTTTTCCCTTAAACATAAAGCTGTATTTCTATCTGTTGAACATGATTACATTTCAGTGTGCTCTTAGCAACCTTGAGTTTACTGAATGTAATTAGCAGCTACTTTCCAGGATTCTAATAATGTACACTTAAGGCTCAACTAAGTCTTGCTAGACTTGATCTGAGGTAACATTAAGAAACAGCTCAGACTCAATAAACTTAAACAGTTGGGGAGCGATCGAGGCACAATTCTGATTACTATTCATGTTTTAATCTTTCTAGAATTAACTCTTGTGTTGATATCGAAACAGTTTTAACTATTTCGTTACGCTTTCTTTACAATCAAAACAGTTATTAAATACTGCTAATCATTTATTTATAATTTAAATAAAATCAAGGTACATGTAAAAAGTAATATTACGTAACATTTGTTGAAAGATTTAAGAAAGATAGAATGATCTATAAAAAATACATGTTTCTTACGTTAACATTAGAATTGTGATAATTTTGTTATGCTATTAGTGCATTATTCTCTTCATCTCGTGTAATCGTACTGAAGTTCGTAATAATGATTACTTTATTATAAAATAATAGCAATTGTAAACTGCACAGTTAGGCTAACAATAATTCATTGTTTTATTATTTTTATCCAAAGCTGTATATAAACGGTTTAGTTCGTTTAAACTTGTTATTGGGAGTTTTTATAATACAATGTTAGAAAGAGAAGGAGAAAATACTTTAAGTTAGGGTTATGGATTGAAATCAGGAATAATCACAGAAAATACAAAACAATATTAGAAACTTTCAGTTTATTCGTCGTGTGATATATTTAATTCTTATAAATTTGAATGAAAATGAAAAAATAAATAACTTGGAAAGACCATAAATAATAATTATGACAACATAATTAAACCCAACACAATGAACAATCCCAAAATTATATTATTACTTATATTATTCATTATTATATTGTTCGACTTTAGTCAGAATTCCTCATTTGTACCCAAAGCAGTCAGCATTTTTTTTTTTAGCCGCGGCGTAGCGGCTCATAGAATGGCTCTGAGTTTTTCAAGTACAAAGTTTTAGCTCATACCTCTGTACAGTTTTGGACTCAGGAGATGACATCCTTTTGATTGATGTATTTGATCACGCCCAAGGTCTCATAGATTAATTTACTCTAATCCAGCCTAAAAACGTTTCAAGTGCCGCAGCTATTGATAATTCCCTCTTGTTTTTTGTTCCAGTTAGAACAAGCACACTAAACGTCATAGATGCTGTGTAATGAAACTAATATTAAGTCTTTGACAAGAGAAATTAATATTTTAATAGAACACTTTGCTTTTCTAATATATGATATTACTGTGTCTAATATATGATATTACTGTGTCTAATATTTGACAACTTGTGTGGCTTAAGAAGTCTGTATGTCTAAAAATTTTTTCAAGTATTCCTTGCAGTAACAGATATGCCTAACTTGCAGAAACATACATTTGTATACCTTACAGTAACAGACCTGTATACCGTATTTTTCGAAATATAAGACGCACCCTTATTTTGAAGACAATGTTTTGGGGAAAAAAAAACTACAGTCGCATTTGAAAGATTTTTATTGAAAAAAAAT
>NW_013665746.1:222790-226726 GCF_000517525.1 Limulus polyphemus
GTATATCGTATATATACATATATATATTATTCATACCTTCGGTGTATAGGACGTAAGCAGATTTTGCCATCAAATTTTGGGGTAAAAAAAGTGCGTCTTATACACCGAAAAATATGTATCCCTTCCATTAATAGACATATGTATACCTGGCAAAAACATACATATTTATACCTTACAGTAACAGACACGTGTATACTTTGCAGTAATATACACATGCATGTATTTCAGAAACACACATGTTTATACCTTGTAGAAACACACATGTGTAAATCTTGCGGTAACAGACATGTGTATACCTTGCAGTAATAGGCATGTGCATAGATTTTAGAAAATCACATGTGTATACATTGCAGAAACACACCTTGCATACACACCGTGTATACCTTGCATTAACAGACATATGTAAATCTTGCTGTAATAGATATGTATACTTAGCAGAAACATACATGTGTATGCCTTGCAGTAACATACATGTGTATACCTTGCAGTAACAGACTTTTATACCTTACAGTAACAGACAGGTATATACATTGCAGTAACAGACATGTGTGTAACTTGCAGTAACAGACATGTATACTTTGCAGAAACAGACATATGTCATATTTGTGTAAAAAGTCTATTTCAGTTAAAGAATTAATTTAGTTTTTGCATTCAAACTACCTAAATGAATGAAACGAATTCATTGGATGTGTTAAAATATGCACGTTTAAATAAAGTACATCGGAGCAGATGTTCGGTTAGTCAGTTCAGTTTTGTAGATCATAAGATGTGGCGAAATATTAGAAGTTAAATATTTAACTCCATTATCTCATACTATCGATCTGATTAGCTTGTATAAAGCTGTCACTGCAGTAAAATGTAGAATTCATTTGTCCACGAAATGTTAGTTAGTGTTAACGAGAGTCATAGCTCTCATTCATAGCATGTAAATAAGACTTAATAGCTGTATAGAACAGAAATATAATCATATTTAAATTGATAATTTACACCTTATCAAGAGATTCGTTGGAATTTAAATGTTTTTCCAATTATCGTATTAGTGTAAATCCCATTTTATTATGATATTCTGACGGGTTTAATTCCAAAAGAGTTTTTGAGCAATAACCTAAAGAACTTTAGAACACTAAAAACAAAAATATGGAAAATTTTTCTTTGCTAGGTTGCGTTATTAATGTGAAAGTATAGCTATTAAAAGTGAAGTAGTTAGTTCAATTAGGAACAGCTGAATTAAGCTGGCGTAAAGCATTAAAGTCGCCATTATGTAAATTATGTACTAATGTGTATAACAACAATTATTTGTACAATCGTTCTAGACTCTAACAGTTGATGCTATTCTATAAACGAACCGTTTAGGGTAATAACATCATTGATTTTTATTCGACTTTCACTTCATTTTTTATTCATTTACATTACGTGCCTTTTTATACGGCCTTGCTTGTATACTGTAAGGCTCTCCAGTAGTTTGATGGTAGGGTTGAGGGATTATAAGGCTAAAATCCCTTTTTAAATCCTTATTGTGGGCATGTGCAGATAGCACATTGAGCTCCTTTACGCTTAAAATAAACAAACAGTATACCGTAAGAGGGCTTTATTTCAACACAGCAGTACAGTTCACCGATAACGATCTGAGATACATCGCTGAGTTAAAGCGAGTAAAGGCTTTTTTTAAGATAAGAATAAAGTAGACGCAGTGAAGTTTAGCAAATCAAGATCAAGATCATGATCAAGTAGTAGAAAGAAGTTTTATCATTATTCTTAATGTATTCTCAACAATGCTTTGTTGAAACTCTTAATATAACCCAGATATTTCCGTCTTGCTAGCTTATTATAAATATTTTCTTTCTATAACAACATTAACAAATTAGTGGTTCAGTTTTCTAATACCCAAACGTTTCACGTTAACAGACATGTGTGCGTTACACATAGAAGCAACAGAATCATTACACATAAATGCTCCTCTTCCAAATATATAAAGTGACGTACCAACTTGTTTATAAGGAGCTTTAAAACAGAAAACGTTAGCTGCAAAACATAGAGGTTAGGCTATCGAGAAGATAAATAATTTTTATTTTATATATTCATATTTTATTACGGAATGAATGGATGACACATTTCCAAACTATTTTCTTTTGTAAATACAGAACATATTTTGCACATGTGTTTCTAAAAAATGTCAATACGCGGTACAGAAAATGTGAAACAAATATTGTTTGAAGTAAAACTTCAGATCCCATACTGTAATATTGAGCTGAAACTAAGAATTTGAAAGAATAAAACAAAAATATCACTGAAAAAGGGCTGTTAACTAGATCAAGAGTTTTAGGAAAACTCAAGTTTTTCTCTTTTGATCCAGCCCTCGTGATCAAGCCCTTAGCCATTTCACTCCACATGTTTTGCCATACACTACTCTAAAGATCGAAAAGATCATGTAATTGTAAAACTGATTCTATTATATTCAAAGAATCAATAAAGAGTGGGAGTCAAACACTGGACATTAAGTAAAGAATGAAAAATACAGTAAAATGATGAGTCATCTCTCTCAGTTACTCTAACTAAAAAAAAATTACACATTATAAGAATTTACATATTCAAAAATCTAAATAGGCAATAACAATAATATAAAATATATTAAATAGATGTGGTATTTTGTAATACATCTGTAATATTTGAATAAGAAGAAATAACAACAAATATAATGAATTAAATGTTGCAGAAAATAACATAAGAAAAGTACTTTACACACTGCACATAGGCGTCGTCAGAGGGAGTCGTCATGTGCGAACCTCAACTGCATTATGATGGTTACGGAAAAATTAAATTTATTTCTGCGAAAATTGACAGACGTAGCGTTATAATCTTATATTCATAATATATTTTGTTTGATCACGTGTTTCTTCAATCTGACATGAACTATTTGTTATATAAGTTGGATTGCCACTGATTCACGGCTTACTGAAGACTGCATGTGTTATTTATTGATTTCAGAAACAAGCCATCCCCTCCTCCGAACAAAATCTGACGACGCCCATGTTATAAGATGTTTAGGTTTCAACTGCCTAGTGTTCATGTAACAGTTCACTTCTGTTCTTCAAGCGAACAAACGAAGATTGAGAACAAGGCGAGATGTCATTGTATACGGCAAAATAAAGAGTGTACCCCCCTAAAAAACAGACCGTGGATACATAATCGCTGTTCACATCTTTTGACAAAAGTATGGAATATTTAGTCTATGCGAAATAAATAGTAATAAAACCAAAATAAACTGTTGTAAAAATATATAACTTCAAGCCAATAAAATGGAAACTGTGGATCGGGTAAAGCGGACTTCGCTTTGTGAAATAATTACTTGAAAAAAAATGTGAGAGCACAGAAGGACATTTTTTTTTTAAATTTCCCGCTTCAGAAATTAACACATTTACATATAAAGTATAGTTAAGTTACAGTTGGAGGCGAAGCTGTCCACCGAAAAGGACTGACACGTATATTAAATAAATTACTACATATTGAAGTTTTGACTTGAACTGGCAAAATATAAAGAGTTCATTTTTAAAATTATAATAAATAATTAAAAACAACGTTTTATATTTACAAAATAAAAACTTTATTGAAGCCGTTCGGCGTCCACTTTAAAATATCACTCTACACGTACGTGTTTCGACGCGATCTACGCCATCCTCAGGTGTAACTTACAAGACTATTTTATACTTTCTCCCCTTGTCACATTACTTCATTGTTATTTGCATAATTCCTTAATGTAATTGAAAAAAAATTGTAATATATTTCGCCATATATCAATGTATTGACTTCCTCGTCCTTCGTCTCTGTGGCACAGCGGGATGTCTATGGAGTTATGACGCTAGTTTTTACATGTTCGGCTATAGCTGGAATTTCTATTTTATTATTTCTTATGTAACTTTGTGTTCTTGCAATCTATAT
>NW_013665746.1:226778-239930 GCF_000517525.1 Limulus polyphemus
TTAAATTTCTTTTTGTATGACCAATATAAACACTACCACATTCACATTCTATCTTGTATTTACCTGTCTTATCTGTTAATTCTGTTTTCTCTTTAGCATTCCCTATCATATCTTTTATCTTATCTATTGGATTGAAAATAGGATAAAAATTCTGATACTTTTTAGATACCTTATATAATTGACTTGTTAAGCCTGGAACATAAGGTAACCTAATTTTTTTTTTCATAAACAGATTTTAATGTGATATTTTAAACTGAATTTGCATTTTTGTTAAACTTCTTAAATGCTTTGTCTACTACATTTGGTTCAAGCACAAGGAATTACAAATTAAGACAGGGAGACTCAAAAGAAGATGAATCAGGCAAAAAATAAAAGAATTGCGGAAATAGAAGCTGAGTAAAATGAAAAAGTAAAAGCTTTCAAAAGAAATATCTGGTGCATTTTTTTCAAACTTCATTTATTAGTTCCAAAATATATTTAAAAGGTATATACTAGGGAATGAAAGAGTTCGTATTTGGTGTTTTTAACTTGAAAGAAACCTTAACCTCACATGGGCTAAAACAGCCAGGTCAGAGACCCTAAGTTTCAGGTATCATTATCTCTCTCATTGTATTGTTATCTTCAATGAGGGGGAATGGTTCGGTTTGTTTTGAATTGCGCGCAAAGCTACACGAGGGCTATCTACCCTAGCTGTCCCTAATTTAGCAGTGAAAGACTCTTGGACTACTCTTTTATCAACGAATGGTGAGACTGACCGTCACGTTATAACGCCCTCACGCGAGTACGTTTGGTGGGAAGGGGATTTGAACCCACAACCCTCAGATTGCTCAAAAGGGGGATTGTAATCACATATAAGAAATAATTAGTTTCAATATTTTGTAAAACTAACAGCACAGTAAAACTCAAAGATACAGTGTTGAAGCTGAAGCAAATACACGATGCATTACGAGATGATTTCCCTAGCAATTATCAAATTTATAATACTATTTCTACATGAAGAGTAAATATAAGAAGGATGGTATAATGTCCAGTACGTTTATCACCATAGTATAGTCCATATATATTTCATCAAATCACATTTTCATTAATATTTAGTTGTTGTTGTTTTCTTTTCGTTTTGGTTGTGCTGAGTTCATTCATCGAAATCTATCAAAATAACCCTGAACCACTGATTTCTGGACTGATTCCCTTGTTGACCATCCTAGAATCAGTACTAAAAGATACTGTCCTGACACGTGTGGCAGGTGTTAGAAAAAGAAAAAAAAAGACGAAAGCAAAATGTGTGAATGATAATTTGTTATAACTTGTCAAAGCTAGATTTTCTTCTTTAATTAGTAAATAAACCATTTTAAAGAACAACATTAGTTATTATTAGTGAGTTAATTTGTGTTTAACTTTAAACATAAAATAATTCAGTAGAAGGAGTAATATTGTTTATAAATCGTTTATGTTTATATAAATATTTCATTAACTAATATACGTCACAACTATAGAAATATGATTCTTTATAAGTTTGTCAAGCTAGGCCTAATAATTAACGAGCGGGATTGTGGTACAAAGACTCGTGGTTCGGGTCCCGTATCGTCAATACAAAAAATCGCGCTGTGCATTGTGGGTTGTGGGTGCATTATACCACTGACGATGAAATCGTACTATTTCGTTTCATAAGAGTCGACCAAAAGCTGGTGATGTATGGTATTGGCTAGCTACCTTAAGGACAGCTAGCGCAGATAGCCCTCATGTAATCTTGTACAAACAAACAAACAAAACAAAAACTATATAAATGTCGTGGAAAATCATAGAAAAAACTAAAATATTTTAAAACATTTTAATCTTAATTGGCAAAATTTAGGTTTACGTTTAGAAGGTTGCATTACAAAATCTCCTCTACGCTTTATTTATACTGTTACTAAGAGGGTCTTTTTTACACTTTAAACTACCCTGTTGAAGAAACACTACAAACTTTTCATCAGAAGATACTATACAGCTTCATACGAAAGAAAAACACTGAGTTTTATTGAACACGTGGAAAAATTCCATAGGAAGTCCGATTTGTATAAGAAATCTGAGTATATATATATGTTTTCTCTAACTATTCTTTAACCGATCAATACTAACGTCTGGATGGAGTTTGCTTCTATCAACTATTCCACAACTGACAAAATGAATTTTACTAAATGAAAAGAGAATTATTGTCGAAAACGCTAAACTAAGGTTAAATTAAACCTCTCATAACCGGCTGAGCTACTTACAGATATTACTTAACAGTGATTCACCCGTTAGTGATACCATGATATAGGAAGAATTAAGCATTGTAAGAGAGATCCCAAGTAAAGTAATACCCACATCATTGGTAGAGTACAAATCACTAGTAACGCTGTAAAATGTTGCCATATTCTTATTTTAATATGATGTTCATTTGTATTTTGATACGTTGGTATTTCCGTGTAGTTCTCTCTGGGCATTATAAGTCTTCTTATATTTCTATCCCAGCTCTTTCTGTATCGACCCTCTAGTGGCACAGCGGTATGTCTGCGGACTTACAACACTACAAACCGGGTTTCGATACCCGTGGTGGGCAGAGTACAGATAGCCCATTATGCAGCTTTGTGCTTAACTTCAAACAAACTTTCTGTATCGTCTTATTATTTCATTTTGTTGTTTCCAACTCAAGTTTTTATGTATTCACATCAATTAGAAAATGCTGGTAGCTGTATATTTTATCTTTTCAAAGTAAATTAATCTCGTCATTAAGATTTGTATACAGAACTATTTTGTTTCAATACTTGTATGAACCTGACGAGTTCTTCATATCTCTTTGATTTCTGATGTCCACAAATAGTCTATATAATAGCTTTGAATGTATTGCAGATTTCTGGCTGTAATATGTTTGTACATTTTTATTGAAGAAAGTAATATATTTTTTGTTGGTTTGTTTGCTTCATAGTAAAGCTACATTGGGTTATCTGCTGTGTCCACCGCGGGGAATCGTACGCCGAATTTTAGCGCTGTAAGTCCGTAAAAGTACCTCTATTCCACTTCTGTAGATTAATGATATGTGAATCTGCTACTACCAATGCTTGATAAGTTAATTTTTTTATTCACTCTCACTGGTTCGTGATCAACGTGTATACTTTTCTATATTTATTGTTTTCAAATGCCTTGTATTATTATTGCTACGTCATGCTTTTTGTTTTTTTTTCTTCGTTTTTACCTGCATTCCGATCAGTGTGATTAGAATATTGAACAGACTCCATAAACCAGAAAATCAAGACTTGATTAAGGAAACTGGCTTGAAAATTTCATAGTAGTTTCTTTTTTTATTCTCAAAAGTAAAGGTTTCGGTCAGTTCACTTATCCACACTTTCTTCATTGTGTACCAAACAGTAGAGTAAGGGGTTTTTCATGTCATGCCTCTTTCCGAAAGGAAGAACAACTATTAGTCTATTTCTCTACTCTACTCGAGTAATTATACATTAGACTTGACCACTCTTCGCTTGTTCTCAACATTACGTGACGTTTTTAACGTTTTTCGAAACCTGAACTATTTTTTTGTTTTAAAACCAGATTATACCTACTTTGGTGGGGGAATATATATATTGTAAAACCTTTCAAAATTGTAGATATTACTTTATGTAGTGATTTGTGAAGATTATGAAAATAAAATGTTGTTTTTGTTTTGATTTACTTTTCTACAAACAAACAGTATATCAAAATAAACATTGACAAAAGTAATAGACTATTAAAAGATTAAAACAAATAATTTTAAAAAATTTACAGAACTCAAAACGCAGCATCCAGAGAAAGAGTGGAACGCAGACGTTGTTGTGAAAAAAATTATTTTCTGGGGAGGTTATTTATGTTCTTATTGATAATTTATATATATTATAACACATTTCCTACTAACTTCTATCAGAAATTGAGTTTGTAATTTGTTATTTAATCAGGTTTTCTCGCTCTTTACTTACATGAACACAAAAAACAATTTATTTCTGGTTAGCTTTTAATAATATCAAGAAAACGTCGTTTATAATGCATATTATTATTATTTCTTTTTGTAAATATCTGTTTTCTTATACTGTATGTTCGCCCAAAAACAAATCAAACGCATGTTTTAATGACTTTCACCAATCACTGTATGAAGTAATAATTGTATAAAATTATATTAGCAACACCCATTTAAAAGAAAGCAACAGCTACAACAA
Organism: Limulus polyphemus; assembly: GCF_000517525.1. Classification (NCBI taxonomy): domain Eukaryota; kingdom Metazoa; phylum Arthropoda; class Merostomata; order Xiphosura; family Limulidae; genus Limulus; species Limulus polyphemus. The sequence goes on from NW_013665746.1 coordinate 230,984, forward strand.
CAATTGTTTGTCATAACAAAATATTTAACATGTTTCACTTTGCTTATTGCACCTAGCAATAGTCAGAAATCCATTCAATTATTTAAGTTAAGGAAATCAAGCTACAAAATAGGAGAAACTGCTGGCGTTAACTGTTGAGAGTTTTATTTACACAAGAAGCCTGGCATGGCTTGGTAGTTAAAGCGTTCAGTTCACAATTTACAGGTCAAAATATCAAAATCCGACACCGAACACGTCCTTCCTTTTAGTTTTGGGTGTTATAATGTGACGGTCAGTTCAACCATTCGTTAGTAAAAAGTAGCCCAAGATGCAAAGATAAGTGCTGCCGACTGGTTGTATTCCTCGGGGTCGGCATTTTAGAAATAGGGACGGTGGCAGATAGCCTTAGTAGCTTTACCATGAACAAAACAAGCAATAAAAAAATATGAAACCGTAAGACAACACTGCCGCCAAAGACATACAGACGTGAGTACAGAAATACGCATTACAAAACTTTCAGAAAACTCACTATTTCATTTCATATTTCCGTTTTTGTTATTATGGAGGTGAGAAAAAGTGCTATCGTCCTATCGAATAGTAAATTAAATTTTGATATATATTTTATGGCCAACACAAGTATTTAAAGCTGAAGCTCTGTCTATCATTGTTGTTTCTTTCTGTTGTTTTTATAAATGTTAATCTAAGGCCCAGTTTTGAGGTTATAAAAAGTCTTTGCCTGTTTCTTTAACAAAAGAATAATTGACATTGCTATAATGAAATGAAATGGACCTAATCAACAGAACTGAAACCATAGCAGAAAAGAACGATGTATAGAAGGGGCATAACGAAGAATTTTGATTGATTGTGGGTTATTAAGTACAAAGTTATGCAAAGAAGCGCTGTGCCTACCCAATATCGAAACCCATTTTCTGGCGTTATAAGCCCGTAGACTTACCACTGAGCCACCAGGGGACCATTCAATAAAGTAATCCTGTTTATTAGCTACGATTTAAATGCCGAAAGCTGTTAAAGCAATAATAACCGATGGGCCTAAAATGTGTGATAAAATCACGAAAATTGTACATGTTTATTTAGTTACCCATATTCCTCATAATCTGGCCATTGCGAATTTAAAATCAGAAGTGTGTAAAAATAGAACTTCAGTGGAAGGCAGAAGATAGGTACCAAATTTTCTTTACAACTGCTTTTCGAAATGGAAGCTCCCCCACATCAGCATAATGCGATTCCCAACAATGTTGATGAAAGCTTGACTCGTGTACGTTGGATGTGTGTCAGCCTCTTTATCTTTAACCCCGACATATCCAAATCCCGATCTTAGACTCACCAACTGTGGTCAAATCACATTAATCTGAAAGGTGCTTAGATTTCACATCTTTTTAATTGTATGACATTCTTGATTTATCTGTCTGTCTCTCAATCAAAAATTATTAATGGGCCCATACTGCATGTGTGGAATTGTACCTTTCAAACTTCAAATTATTAATGGGCTCATATTGCTCATGTGGAATTGTACTTCTGAAAACTTCAGGTTACAGTACAACTGTCGGGTTTCCATCTTCTCTCTTTCCACCAGATCGATTACTAATAGCATATATAGGAGCTGATTCATCCACGTGATTGCAAAATTTGTCATCCTTTTCGACAGATGTTGCGCTGATTTCAAAACAGTGACAATAATTGTTTATTTGTTTCGAATAATCGCGAAATACTACACAAGGGTTATCTGTGATAGCCATAACTAATTTTGAACTGATGGGCTAGAAGGAAGGAAGCCAGTCAACAGCTCCCATCTCCGATTTTTAGGCTACTCTAACTTAATGGTAGGATTCGACCAACATTCTTAGATCGTACCAACAGTCCCAAAGTGAAGAGCATGTTTTGGGTTAATACGGCGCAACCATGGTTCGTGTGTTCACAGTTCGTGACACCACTAGGACACGTCCACCCCATAATGACAATAATAACTGCAGATTTGTTTGTTATACAATAATTCTATGTTTTGGATGTGATAAAGGCAATAATATTCGGGAAGGGTATCACTCTAGAACCAGTGTTTGGTTTACATGAACCAATAAGACCAAGTTAAAGGATAAAACAATAAAATAATTTATGTCATTGGCAGCTATAATCCCATAGTGATGAAACATTAGTTGATGATTTGTAAAGGTTTTTTTAAATTTTCACAAGTAGGATCTCATATTCTCCAAAACGGTATTTAAAAGAGAAGAATAATAGTTTTTTAAAGATGGAATTACATATTGTAACAAAAATGCTACGAGTGGTCCAGCCATTTATTGTTTTACATCCTACTACTTTCTAGCTACTCACTCACTAAAGTGTACATTTTTCATTCAAATCTAAAGGTTTGTTTGTTTGTTGTTAAGCGCAAAGTTACACAATGGGCTATCTGGGCTTTGCTTACGACGGGTATCGAAAGCCGATTTTAGCCATATCTAAAGGATCTTGGGCAACTCATTGCAGGTGATTCCTTTTCTGGGTGAAAATATAATTTTTAGAGTTTGCTTTTATTTTGATTTCAAAGTTTTAACTTTAATCACAAGGTTTTACTTAATAGTTGTCAAATGATTTTACTTCAATAAGCTGAAACTCAGCCTGAAAAATATTCCACTAAATCCAATTTAGTCATATTCCTCAATCAGCTGATCTTTCAAGAGTCCCCCAATAAATCTGGGGTAATTTCTTCCACTAACTAAACTGTTCTTAATCTACGTCTTTGAATTTTTTTCTCTCCATATATATTTATATACATATACATACAGATAAAACCATATCTATGTATTTGACTTACTATGAATATTGGTCATAGCATTCTTCTGTGAGAAGGTACGTTCTTTAAAAACACTTATGTAAATGGACGTGTACAGCTCCTGTGTTTAGAAAGAATTCGTTACTTGCACTGATTGTTTAGTAGAACGTACATATCATGGTTCTGTCGTTTCTACTTAATGCCATTTACTCAATGTGAAGCTTTATTATAATTTGTCTGTTTGTTTGTAATTAAGCACAAAGCTACACAATGGGCTATCTGTTATCTGCCCACCACGGGTATCGAAACCCGGATTCTAGCGTTGTAAGTCCGTAGACCGCTGTGCCACTGGGGGGCCTTTATTATAGACTGACTTCTGTCATAGATACCGAAAATGCTCTTTTACGTCAACATAAATCATGCAAAATAAAATAGTTTGTAAAATTTATTGATACTGATATCTAACAGTGAGCACCGTTGAGTTTAATGGACCATGTATAATTGAGTATTCGATAAGTGAAAATAATAAAACTCAACAGTAGGGAAAAGGCAATTTTTGAATATCTATATTTTTAAAAATCATATGTATTGTTAAGCCGAGAAAAAAAAATTATAACGCTATATAAAACTTTGCTTTAAGAATATAATCCGTTTCGAAATGGAAACAAAAGTATTAATCTTCTCTTCAGAATTTGTATTTGGTTTAAGAGGCTGTCAACGCTATTTTAAGCATATGCTATTTAAGTGAAATGCTAATAAGTTCAATATAGCTATTTGCTTATAGTCTCTAAAGAAAATAACAGATAATTATTGTATTGTCTTACAGCTTTCATCAGAAACTATTTGTATTTGTTATATACGCATAGAAAAAAGGCGCCATCTATCAAATATAGTTTTCATCCCAGTATCTCTAGTTTGATAGGTAAGGATTTTATAACTATCAAACAGCTTGATGTTTATTAATCCATTGTCTTTACAATTACAGTCATGTTAACTTGGAATCAGAAATAGTCTAAGCCAGCTTAAAAGTGTCTTACAGCTAATTAAAAATCGTAATTTTTTTGACAATTGCCATAAATAGATTAATACTAAATGTGTACATCAGGATTTCGCGGAAACATCTTGTATAAAATTATTATTTCGATCACTATAAAAAAAAATAAATCAGTGCTGTTTATAGTTGCTAATATCCTGTGTTTCGACAGATCTTTTATGCTCCAATCATGCATTAAAATTATAAAATGACATTAACAAATATCCTAATATGAGGCTTTTTCCCAACTAGTTCAACTTTAAACATGAAACTGAGTGGGTTACATTTACCTCCCCACATTACCCATGAAACTGAGTGGGTTACATTTACCTCCCCACATTACTCATGAAACTGAGTGTGTTATACTTACCTCCCCACATTACCCATGAAACTGAATGTATTATACTTACCTCCCCACATTACCCATGAAACTGAGTGGGTTATACTTACCTCCCCACATTACCCATGAAACTGAGTAAGATATACTTACCTCCTCACATTACCCATGAAACTGAGTGTATTATACTTACCTCCCCACATTACCCATGAAACTGAGTGGGTTATACTTACCTCCCCACATTACCCATGAAACTGAGTGGGTTATGCTTACCTTTCTTCCCCTATGTTACGAAACTGAATGATGAGTAGTCGATATAAGAACCGTCATGTTTCAGTTTCCAAAACTCTTGGATCCAAGTAGTGTGTTTGTATTTAGTAAAAGTGAATAAGTATTATTTCAGATTTACAGTTCGTTATGGAAGGACCTTACTGTAGAGTTTTTAGACCTGATATGATAATCAATTCGACTTTAGAATAGTTTGGGTGTTAATATGTGCATTTAACAAGTAAGTTGAAAACAAATCACAGGCATGTTTCGATCGGATTTATGTAGTAAAGTCGATTAAAGTCTGCTCCACGAAAGAACTGATTTCTTGTTCTCTATATATAATACTCTTACGAGCTCGCAATTATATTTGACTTTTTATTTTTATTCACTTGAATTACATTTCGTGTTTCTAAGTATTGCATGCTCAAATACAACTTTAATATAAGCGCATAATTATATTATATATTTATAATAGATAAACTTAGTATTTCCTCAAAAGATGTCCAGTACAATCTACACTTTGATCAACGTGTGTTATTGGATTATACTAGTTTCGGAGAATTCCACCCCTCATCAGCAACCCTGAACACGAGTTAACCTAAGAGAGATAAGCTGGACCTATGTCATAGTGAAAAGTATCAACCATATTGTTGTTGTGAACGTGCTTTGTAGTCACTAAGACACTTTTTCTTCACTTCGCATATTCAGTGTATAGATTTTTTTCATAGTGACTACAACGCACGTTCATACCAACAAAATTGCTGATTATATATTTGTGTATACGCTAAAGATATTTATGGTTAGATTTTTATACACTTAATTTTTTTCCTGATGTTTCTGCATATTTTTTCCAGCAAAATTAAGCATTTATATCCTTGCAAAAGAACAATTTACAAACGTTTTCCTTCTCATTTCCTTTATATTTCGTTAACATTCTATATTTCTGGTATATTCATTTTAATTCAATGTATAATGTGTGTGTGATTTTGCCGATGTTATTTCATTTACTAAAATTTCATATTGATCTAAAAGAGACATTCACATAGCGCAATCCTCGCCACAAAATGTTCTTGACTTTTGCAAACAATTCCTCATACTAAAAATGTAAGTCTAAGTACCAAGATCCTCTTTCATCTAAATTCTTTCTCGAGTTTCGACCTTTTTTAAAATCCAAATATGATATCAGTTTAACAAGCGGTCGTTCTTCAGTGTGATTTTGACCTTTGAGCTACATTCACCAAAATATAATCAATTAGTCTTTTGGAAAATCCCCAGCCTTTGCATCAAATATGATCAAAATCAGATGAAAACTTTCGATTTATACTTTTCAAACATAGAGACATACAGGAGCGAAAACAATACCCGGTCCCGCCATCGGGCAAGGCTAAAGAAAGTATAATGAGTTCAAATTCGATGACGAGGAACCCACTTTGAGAATTAATAGTTTTACTCTGTTACGTATTAGAATTTCAAATAGCCTGAAATTGAGTTAACTGATAAATTTAAATTTAGTAGTTAAATTGTACTTTGGATTTAGTAGTTAAGTAAAGGCCGATATATAGTCAGTTTATGATATTTGCCAACAAGATTGATATACACAGTTTTCTTTTTTAACACAAATACGTTTTAATATACACACAACAATACAATTTACAATAACAGTTACTACAAATAATTATCACAAACAATGATTTGTAAACAAAAGTTTCACAAACTTACAAGCAATATAAAGTCTTCTTTCTAGCTTGGAACTTCCTTGATATTTTATGAAGGGTTCACGATAAGCGAGTTGATTACGAGTTGATGTAGGTATAATTCACTTCACAGGAAGCTAGCTAGCTTTGTCCTTCGTTATTTACCAGCCACACACGCCGAGTTTTCTACGACGAATTTCTATAATGTTTTCGTAAAAATACTAAAGCTCGATGAGAATCCACTCTGAAGTTAAATGGTTTGTAATGTTCGAACTTTGTAAATGCCCCTGGTGAAATATCTGAAGTTTTCCGATTGATAAGCGCTATAACAATCACAGTTATTGCTTCCGAAGTTTATAGCACACTGACTATAGCAAACCAATAATAGATACTCTTTTTGGCGCGTCTCGTAAGTTATATTTATAGCCATGTGGAGGCTTTCTAGAAAATTCAGATTTACATAACAACACTGAGCTACATTTAGGCATTTGCGTACATATTGTTACATATCTGCTCGTTTGATAATTTCCCGTAAAAATTCTTTCCGAGAAAATTATTTCTCGATACAACTTTATAATACACAGAATTTCCACAGTAACTTTAACTTAAACACACGCTATAATTCACAACGATTCACGCACTTTACTTACGGTCACTACCGCTCACTTGACCCAATAATCTGTCTCTATCTCCGTCTATCTGCAATTGTTATCTCCGCTTTATTTGCTGGGCTTATGTACTAAAATAGAAGGCGCCTTAAAAAGACTAGAGTTGCCAGGAACAGTCATGATCCTTCTAGAAACTCCAGCGCGCACGCTTCCAGCGTCACGTGACTTCCGCTGTCGTAACAATATATATATTGCTGATTCTTAGTCTCGAGAAACTTCCACAATTTTGGGGAATAGGCGGGAGTTTCGCAATACATATCTATCACTATAAGCTATGCATTTTTTTAAATATAAACTTAATCTAAATAAACGTCGATATTAAAATAAATATTTAATAAATAAATTCGTTACAACTGACAAAAGATCAATTCACTAAATATCCCAGTCCATGCATGGCTAAAGGATTAGTGTGTCGAAAGATTCAAGATTCTAGCCTTAGACAAGACGCTCCGCACTTTCAGCTGGGGAATACAAGTGGTTGTGACAGGCATTTTCACTATTCAGTCAGTAGTAGCGTGTAGGCGACGGTTGATGCTTAACTATTAACCCCCCTATGGTTAACAGCTTAAAATTATGGATGGTTATGCCTAAGCCTTGGGATTTTCTTCCTGACCGTTTAGCTCATATGTTGCATAATGCTTCATTTAGGTTTAAAATAGCAAATGAGATGATACTGGATTTGGAACCAAAACCCACCGTAGAAAAGAAAAATATTAACATATGACTTAATGCGCTTTAACCACGAGACGTCTCATGTATACAATAGCTATATTACGTTGCATATGACTTAGTGTAATTTAAACACTACACGTCCCGTGTATACGATGGCTGGATTATATTAGTGATGACTTAATGCGCCATCGTATACTGAAATGTTTTGTGGTTAAAGTGCCATCGTATACGTAAAATGCTTTGTGGTTAAAGTACATTAACTCGTCTGTAAGGTAATCTAGCCATCGTATACATGAAATGTTTTGTGGTTAAAGTACATTAACTCGTCTGTAATGTAATCTAACATTAACTCGTCTGTAAGGTAATCTAGCCATCGTATACTGAAATGTTTTGTGGTTAAAGTTAGATTACATGTGTCCCATGAAACATTATTTGTTCTAAATACGAATTGTATTGAGTGTATTATATATCTAAAACATAAGCTTCAAAATTAGATATCAACAATTACAGGAAGTATAAGAAAATAAACTGTAATGACATAAAGAAAGTTAACATTCACTACTTAACATCAACCAGACCATGAAACTAATACTAATAAGTCTACATATTCTTACTCTGAAATGTACATTAAGTATTTACATATATTGTATTTTGTTCTACCAATAGGTGTAACACTATTTAATGTTTTATTAAAAGCGAAAACCGGAAGTCAGAATAGAGAAATTTTCGAAGCGATGACACAAATGTCCGTGAGATTTGTCAGAAAGCTTTTGGATTCTCTATTAATTTTAAAACTAGGATATCAGGTATAATCTTATCTTTCACTGACACCCCTAATCTCTTTTCCTCATATCTGACTTTTAATAAGGAAAAAGATGTCTTCAATATTGAACGATTTTCGAAATTTTCTAATACTCCATTCACTAGCACTTTTCCAGTTCATTGAAACATTAAGTTATCTTAGGACTAAAAAACACATATCGCTCTTTTAAAGTGTTACAAAAGGGAAATAAAAAAATGACTTAAAAACTGAATTACATATCATTTTTATTTAAAAAAAAATTTTTGCTTTTACAAAATCGGTTTTCGTTAATTGTTTTACTGTCATTTACGCACTAATGAAATATGTTCAATGATGATTACTAGTTGATCAATCTACCATGTCTGATGCCGTGATAGCTAGGTGATCATTTCAGCATATGTGTTGCTGTGATACCAAGGTATCACTTTAGCATATCTGGTGTTGTGTATTGAGGTGATCACTCTATGAATGTACTATTGCTGCGATAGGATCACTTTACTGTGACTATTGCTGTGATATCAAGGTAACCACTTTATCACATATAGTTTTATGTTATGGAGGTGATAACTTTAGCATATCTGGTGTTGTGGTATTGAGGTGATCACTCTATGAATGTACTATTGCTGCGATAGGATCACTTTACTGTGACTGTTGCTGTGATATCAAGGTAACCACTTTATCACATATAGTTTTATGTTATGGAG
>NW_013665746.1:240930-255335 GCF_000517525.1 Limulus polyphemus
CTATGAATGTACTATTGCTGCGAATAGGATCACTTTACTGTGACTGTTGCTGTGATATCAAGGTAACCACTTTATCACATATAGTTTTATGTTATGGAGGTGATAACTTTAGCATATCTGGTGATGTGGTATTGAGGCGATCACTGGTCACTCTATCATATCTGGTGCTGTGATACTGAACTGATTACTCCACCTTATCTAGTGCTGTTGTATTGATGTGATCACTTTATCATATCTGGTGCTGCGTTATTTGGATGATCCCTTTACTGTGAGTGTTGCTGTGATAACAGGGTGATCCCTTTTTAATATCAGATTCTGTGTTACTGAGGTGATCATATTACTATATGTGGTCATTAAAACTCTTGATGTTATAAGTTATTATGTTTCTGCAGAGAGACATACTATTTTTCTATTGTTTCTTCTTTTTCTTCCAAACACTTTTCAATCGACCGTCATTCTTTAATTCCTCGGAGGACTGACTTGAAACTTGGTAGTGTCATACCTTGATTTAATACGCCGATAACTGCTTTTAATTTTTTAGAATTCTAGGGGTGAAAGGTCAAATAATTCAAAAATGTATATTTTGGGCTCCTGTGCGGTCATATTTACAACAATCAAAATGAAAATTAGCACAAATGTAAAATGTAAAATGTAAAATTTCATGTGCCCAAGACATTGACATAAAAAAAATTGTATTTGTTTAAGTTGAATCTTTTTATGGGGGCCATAGCTCACATAAAAGCATAATTTTGAAGTTTTTGGTCAATTACTCGGCCACAGTTTGACCAATTTACATGGGATTTGGTACAGAGATATTTTTTACAGGCCCCAAACAGAGATACAGATAATTTTGGAATTTCTATCTTTTGCTAAATTTTTCAGCGAGGAAAGCCCAATTTGGGTTTTTTGTGAGCTATTCATGTGTATGTCAACAAACGTACATTGGATTTGGTACAAATAAACCTTCTTGCAAGTTCCAAGCAGTGATATACACAGTTTTCGATTTTTCTGTGTTTTTCACGATTTTTATCGTGTCCAAATTGGCTATGTTTGGATTGCGTGGTGGAAACATGTTGCATCTCCCCCCGCAAATGTTGACCTCTTTAATTGTTTTTTAGTTTTTCAACATGGTGGAAACATGTTGCATCCCCCCCGCAAATGTTGACCTCTTTAATTGTTTTCTAGTTTTTCAACAATACGAGGTGCAGGTTGACCAATAAGTGAGATATACAACATGAGTCGGCATCTGCTAAAGAGTTTCTGTCTTTAGATTAATATATGTTCACACGTCAAGTTCTCGATAACTTAAATGTGGTCAAACTGCAATATAATAAATACTAAAACATGATTTTATCGTATAATGTCAATTCGTAAAGGAAGTAAAAAAAAAACACCTAATCTAATTTTTTTAAGAATTGCGAATTTGAAATATACTGTGTCTTTAAACAATTCAGCATATTTGTGTATTAACTAAATTTGCCTAATTAGCAAAAGGAAAATATACTGTACACACTTGTTATACTTCCAAAAGAACACAGGAGGTGATTTGAGAACATCCAATAGAATCATAAATTCAACATGAAAATGTGACTGCTACTTACCTCCCGTACAGAAACGTCTGTTTCCATGACAACTCCCATATCCATACCGTCTTGGATGTAGTAGCTACTATGAGGAGCGTTCAACGATAGAATACTTTCCCTTGTTCTGGAGGAGGGATTCTGACGAATAAGGTATGCATTCCAAGAAATATAACGGAGGTGGTTACGTGGCACATGGTGAAGGTCACAGTAGAATAACTTAAGTTTTACTAGCTCTCCCTCCAGATCAGATTCAATACACCACCCTTGTTTGTCTCGGTCGTAACAGTTAACTGAAGTATCTGGATCTCTCACAGTGGACACTTTAGCTTCGCTTATTGTATTAGCACAGATCATCTCTACGTGCACTCTCAGTAAACCTCTTCGAGTCAGGTCTGTCACCTGGCATCGAAGAGAGAAGCCACGAATCCGACCAGTAAGATCAGAAATCTGATCTAATATCCCAGAATCTACCCTGCGGTCGCCTTCTCCCAAAACCACTCGGTAACGAACTCGACATGGATGCTCAAAGCCAGTTAAACGATTAAGAAGAACCCGTGGCCGGCCCCCACTGTCAAGTTCATCATGGCTACCGTGAGGAAGAAGAGAGACGTTCCACTCATAATTACCAAATATAAAATAAGCTGTCTCGAACTTGCTGCTCTTTGAATGAGACCCCAATAAATGATGAGGTACTTTAATTTCACTATCAAAGACAGTTTTCACGTTACCCATGGAGAGTTCGATAAGAAACTCTTCATTTTCGTCAGTAAATCGGCGAGTACTCAGGTCTGCCATTGGAATCCATTTGTTAGTACCATGCGCCTGGTGATCCACGCTGAAACAACTCTGTTTCTGTGCTATAATCTCGTTTTTACTAAAATGTTCTTTGTTCAGTAGAGTGAAAGAAAAGTCTGTGTAACACTTAGTTCCCATAGATGGATTGCGAAGAATCAAAAAAACACCAAGAAGTTTGTCTGACCTCGTAAATGTTATGGCCCACCTATGGTAGCCGTACACAAAGTCTTTGGTTGTGGCATCTCTGTGTAAATCACGTGCTACGGATCGTGTGACAATAAACGTGAAGACGCCGGTGTTCGAGCGATCGTTCAATTTGGTGAATCTGTTTAGAAGTGCCATTTGTCACGTTGTCATTCGGACTCTAGTGAAGGCTGAAGAATGGGAAAAGAAGGAAACATTAAAGAGATTACAACTGAAAAACATACAAGTGTTAACGTTTTCATACACAAGGAACATAAGTAAATAATGACAAACATGCTATGCAGATGTATATGTGCTATCAGTAACAACGTGACAACAGTATATAAACAGAAACATTGTCAAGCTATCATAGCTCCTTATACACATTAAGTAACATGCATATACTGTTTGTTTGTTGTTAAACATAAAGTTACATAATGGGCTACCTGTATTCTGCTCACCACGGGTATCGAAATCCGGATTTTAGCGTTATAATTCTTCAGACTTACCTCTGAGCCACTGAGGTGGAGGGATAATATACATAGATTTCAAGCGGAACATTAGAGTATGCACCTACATTTTTGAATAATTTCAGAATTGCATGTTTAAACGAAATTTTTGCATGTGTTGTATCAATCTTTATGAACATTTACTTATACAGTTTACTTCCTACACGAAACCTAGATAATATTTGTTGGAACAAATTGCAGTTTACAAATCAAAAGCCTTCCACTGCCACAGCGGTATGTCAGCGGACTTACAACGCTAGAAACTGGTCAGAGCACAGATAGCCTATCGTGTAGCTTTATGTTTAACTTCAAACAAACAATACAAATAAAAAAAATAATGAAATCTCCTAATTCTTGAAATATAAATTGTAGATGAAGGCAGCTAGGCATCACCACCCACCACCAACTCTTGGGCTACTTTTGTACCGACGAATAGTGGGATTAACCGCACGTTATAACACCCCCATGTTTGGAGGGATGGGGATTCGAACATATTGCGAGTCGAGTGCCCTAAGCAGCTGGCCATGCCGGGCATTCGTATATCGATACAAATTGATAATAAATATTAAAATAAACACTGAGTACGATATTAAACAGTGTAACAGAAACTTCCTGTAATATATTAAGTTTTTAAAGTAATCAAATACGTATCTATGTTATGAGATAATAGGTTGAGTAATTAAGCTTTTACATATCAGTGAATCAACCTGTTCAATTTTTCTTTTGATGGACTATTAATGGTTCTCGATGTTCTAATAAGCGGTCTAGAGTTCTTCTTCAAACACGCTATAAAGGGTTGATTAATTACCACTTGTAGACATTTATGTATCGTGTGTACAGAAATGCAAATGCTTTTTTTTCTTTAATTCATAAATTGAAGAAGGGAGCAGATTTTTACCATAGTCTTTGTTGAATTAACGATTTTCTATTGTTGGGTGTTTGTTTACTTTGTTGTTCGCTCGATAACTTGACGACAGTTAAAAAGTAACATCATTAGGCTTAACTCATTCATTGTTTATTGCATGGTGTCAAAATAGATTTCTTGAAGAGTCAGACGTCAATGTCTTTGTCTATCGGACTTATGATGAAATTTTTTTCTGCGTAAAAGTTCATGATATGCCTTGGAAGTGAGTAAATTTGAAGTGGTATGATTCATACATGTTATAAACACAGATTCGTATTTACTCTTTTAATAACAGTAAATAATTAATAACAGTCGGGATTGTACAATAAATCAATAATTCATTAAATATTGTTCAAAACTATATACACCTATTTAAGTTATTCGGATATTATATACAGGAAGTGATATCCTCAATTTTCATGTGTCGCACTGTAAGTTAGACGAGAGACGTTATTTTAAATATCAAACTATGCTTGTTATTCGTGGAAATACTTGTAGAAGGGTAAGTGATAGCGTCTCGCTGTAAATAACGTGCTACAGACCGTGTGACAATAAGGTTGGAAATGCTTAATGAAATGCTCATATAATACTAAATTTTTGTAGAATTTTGAAACCTAGGTGAGCAAGATGTGAATTGTGCTAAAATAAAGAAACGATGATTTAAAGTTGAAACCGAAAATTGTGGACTAATAGAATAAAAGAAAGTGGAAAAAAATAAGTTAACAAATTTCTATTGTAACAGCACAGTTTGTGTACAAGTATATGGAAACAAACATATTAACTGTACATTTATAAATTGAAGCACTACCCGCAATGTATCGTGATTACAGCGTATTTGATATAAATCGTATCTGGCGTACACACGTAATTCCTTTTACATCTCGTGTATATTTTATAGCGTGTGTTACTGGCTTATCCACTGATCCACTCGAGTCAGTGGGAACCTTGCCCAGTAATATATGATTGGTTTTCAATATATAATATTGCGTGGTAATGTAAAAACATGAAATTGTGGAGATCGAAAATATATGCACAATGGATCAATAAAACATGTTTTTCTATTTGTTTGATGTCTACCTGTTTGAACGAAAGAACTGATATTTTACGTATGTGGGTTTTTAAAATTAAAAGCATTTTACTTTGTTTAATAACGTGTTTGTAACTGCATTCGAACACTTCTCACTGGTCTTGCTTTATCTATTCATCTTTTTATATTATGTTTAAAAATCTACCCAACAATAACTTGTAATGTGTGTTATGGACTCAACTTCATCGTATTGCGTAATGAAACACATTTTGTCCTTTTCTTTTTTGACATCATTAACTTAACATTCGACATTCTGAAATGACTGACTCGTACAGTTTATTTTAGAATCATATGTGGCGTTTGTCTTCTTTATTTTAGCAATAGTTTGGTTTATTCTCTGAAAATATGGACATATAATCAATACAAGATGTGGTTCAGGAAAGCCAAGTATTTCTAGTTTATTATATCAAGAATTTGGTTTATTTTCTGAAAATCTGAACAATTAATTCAAGACTTTCTAATTAATTTCAAACAACTAATACCAGATACAAGCAAGGGAAGCGAAGTGTTTCCGTTTTATTTTAGTCATAGTCTGCTTCACTCTCTGAAAATGTGAACAATGAATCCGAGACATGAATCAGATAAATCAAGTTTTTCTATTTTATTTTTATAATGGTTGGTTCTTTGAAAATCTGAACAAAAAAATTCAAGATTTTGATCAGAGAAACCAAATGTTGTAACTTTGTTTTATTCCTTAGACGCTTCTTTCTAGTCATTTCATCACTAAACACAGAAATGAAAAGTTCTGAGTAAAATGTCACTTTTTTGACAATTCTCAGAAAATATTTAAAACTGGTGTGATTAATTAATTTCAACTACAAAAAGCAGATTATTAAGAGACTAAAGGTGTCGCAAACTAATTTCCAAGAATTCAACTTTAAGAGTAAATTAGTTTCAAAAATATACTAAAATATTACGAGTGACAACGAAACACTTAAATATGCCCTTAAAGTTTTGATGTATGAAATTTGTCACTCTTATCTATTTTTCTAGATAATGATTAAAGAAAACAGAGATAAAAACATTTAGAAATTAAATCACTTTTGATGAGAAGTGCAACTACTTTGATATATACTTTATTATTTTTGACAAACTAGTAACAATAAACCTGTCTTTCCATTCAGAAATGTTATTCCAATCAGGATATATGAAATGCGACCAGATGAAGGTGAGAAACCAGCCTTTTAATACCATTTTATGCATTTTTAATTATGCAATATTTATGCATCTTTTATTTTTAACTCAGATCTCAAAATAGGATGAACAAGCTCGTTTAGTATTTTACGGCTAAACAGTTTAAAAACTATATATCTAATAATAAAGTAACATATAACATTAAACCACAACTATCTTCTGACAAAAATTCATTTTCGATAATTTACGCTCGACTCGCAATCTGAAGGTCGCGGTTTCGAATCCCCGTCACACCAAACATGTTCGCCCTTTCAGCCTTGGAGGCATTATAATGTAGCGATCAATCCCACTATACGTTGGTAAAAGAGTATCCCAAGAGTTGGCGATGGGTGGTGATGACTAGCTGCCTTCCCTCTCGTCTTTCACTGCTAAATTAGGGACGGCTAGCGCAGATAGCCCTCGTGTAGCTTTGAGCGAAATTCAAAACAAACAAACAAACAATTCGATAATTTAGTTGGTACGTATTCGTATTTCCCCTGTTAACGTCAACACAGAAGCAAACAATGCCAGATCTATTTACGTATTCTAGTGGAAGCGTATAATGAAGGCAGTAGTAATAATAAAACTGCGTTTTCAGCAGTTTGGTATTAGAGACAACAACTAAAAGATCTAGCAGCATTTAAAAAAAAGAGTATTTCATATAAAAAAAGAAACAAAAATATTCCCCTGGAAATCTATTTAGTTATGTATTGCTGACAATTGTTTGATTTCTTGATGGCTATAAAACTTCTTATATTTCATAGCATGGCTTTTAAACTTTTTGTCGTATCGGTTTGGTGTTCTATTGAATAAAACAAAGACAGTCATACGTCTGAGGACAGGAGAAATAACACTACCTCAGGATTGAAAGTTGGCCATCGCCATCTTTTAGAATAGTGTTTCAAAAGTTGTCCGACTGTCCCAACCAACTTTGAATATATTTTGGAAAACGTGTTTAATCAACAAAATTTCTGCCTTATTTATACTCAACAGGTCAAAGTTTAAAAACACAGGAAAATAGGACATAACCAAATTGCAAGATGTAATTTTCGAAACTTTTTGCTAGGTGTCCTCTACAGTTTTCAACATTACTTTTGATGTTTGGACACATACATTTATTTTTTAACTATCACTATGAATGTCTGTAAAAATATCCAGAAAATAACATGTTATACTACGAACTGATTATGTGCTTGGGAAAATTACAACAACTTTAATTTTTTTCATATTTATAAGAAATGTTTCGTTAACAGAAAACACATCTACACAGGCGACAGAATATAGCAATTTGACGAAAAATACTAAGATAGTCAGTTAGAATAGACATATTACGAGAGGTATTATGTCCAATGTGTTATTATCAGCCTGCAACTAACTGATCAACAGTATATAGGTAATGTGCTTATTGTCCATGCAACTCCACTAGAAAGTTCTCGAGTTCTTTAAGAGTAACCATGGTTAAAAAAAAGAAAAAAGTTATTTCCAGTGAATGTGCTGACAGCCATAACATTTCTACTTGAACGAATGCTATATTTGACTCCCTTATATAACGAGGTCTTTTTCTGTAGTGTGTGTATGTGTATGAGGATGCATTTTGAAAGTTCAGTTGACACTAACCGTGACACTGACAGATCTAAAGTGCCCTCGAGGCTGTGATTTTGCGTTTTTCTGCAAAAACAGTGACATCTATTCGTCATCAATTACATTTGAAGGAGCTGCAACCTCACTCGATACTTTAGTTATATTTTGATTTTCAAACATGTGAATGTGTTGTTAGAGTTATCCATATATATCTCCAAAACGACATAAACTAGTAGCGGTAACGTAATAACATTACGTAGTAATGTATAATTATTATTTAAAGAAATAAGAATTGATCTGAAGTTTTCGAATCAATAATTATTGTATATAATATTTCATCTTTTTTTTTTTCAGTTAAACATTTTAATTCATTGAAAAATATCGTGTTTGTGTTCTAAAGAGGCATTTGTACATAAAGGAAGTTTAGCTATGTTTTCTAAAACTTTTCAGAAAATACTGAAATCATTGGAGAAGTAAGCGTGTTCCATACTTGAATGTATTGTTTACCTTTCTGATGTCGCTTTTAGCATTCGATGAAAGGATTATTATAATAATGTCTCTTACGGAAGTGCTTTGTCAAGATATTTAAATAGCTGAGTTTACAGTTCTTCATGGACTGCTGTGGTACGTACCAGGAAACTTCAGTTCTAGCAAACATTCTTCTTTATCTGTTTCTTTGTTTGTAATTATGCACAAAGCTACACATTGGGCTATCTGTGCTCTGCCCACCATGGGTATCGAAACCAGGATTCTAGCGTTGTAAGTCCACGGACATACTGCTGTGCCACTGGGGGGGGGGGCTCTCCTTTATTTACAGGAAAACAACGAACTGTAAACGTACGTTTATTGAAGGCAAGAGCCCTGATAAATAGTGTGTGTTGAGGCTAACTAGTCGTTATAAGGTAATATACATGATTGTATCCGTACCATAATTATTATAAATATACCCAGTTACTTTTAATGTGGATAGCTCGGGCAAAACATTTCTGTATTCGTTAGCATATTACTAGAAAATATGGGATTATTCCTTAAAATATATTTCATGAGGCATTTCGTTTTATATATTGATTATTTTAAGAACCCTTGAGTGAAAGGAAAGGAGAATATGATATAATATATTACTCACATTATACGGGCCATATCCAGTGCCTGCAAGACCTTTCGCTTAATACCATATCTCATCAGACCGGTTGGGATACGATAGACACAGTAATAGTGTAGGTGATATATACATCATGATATATATAATATATATAATCTATTTTCATGAACAACGTTTGTTATGGTGTGAACCAGATTAAGCAAGTGAATTGTAATTATTATCAGTTTTACTTAATTATTTAATAGCTCAGGTTATCTATTTTATCTTTATTTT
The DNA here is from genome assembly GCF_000517525.1 of Limulus polyphemus. Classification (NCBI taxonomy): domain Eukaryota; kingdom Metazoa; phylum Arthropoda; class Merostomata; order Xiphosura; family Limulidae; genus Limulus; species Limulus polyphemus. The sequence goes on from NW_013665746.1 coordinate 250,121, forward strand.
AATACCGATTATTTATTCATGTTTCTTATTTTATTTTTAATTAACTTTACTATCATTTACAAGAACTGGCGAGTCAGCAAGTTAGTCTTTTTGCTCTAAATAATGTTTTTTTAGGTTATATGAAATCATATTCTTAATCTTATTTGTTGTTTATCAACTACAATTTTGTGGTGATTAAAAGTTTTTTTTTTACTAATGCGCACAAATTTGTAAGTTTGAATTAATAACACACAATTGTGTACTCTTTAATAGAATCTAATTACTAATCTTTCAATCACTTCTCTTCTTTATAGTAAATTAGGAATCTCTAATATGCATTTAGGTACTGTATATTTACAAATACAGATGCAAATATAAATATGTTATTTAACATACCCAAGAAAACTAAATACTTATTTAATCTAAATTAAATTTGTCCATACCAAGTATGCTCACCACTAAGAAACATCTCTACTTGCATTCACTACATCAAAAGATACATAAAATATTCAACTTTTAATGACTACAGTTTGTTAAGGTTTTGTAAACTACTCTTTTTCTATTTCTTTATTTTGTTGTTAAGCCTAAAGCTACACAATGGGCCATTTAGTATCTGCCCACTACTGACATCAAAACCCGGTTTTTAGTGTTATAAGCCTTCAGACTTGCCGCAGAGCCACCGGAGGGGGGTATCTTTTTATAGCTGATAAAACTTTTACATTTTCTATATTACCAAATGGATATTCGCAGTTTTGGCTTGTTTTTGCCAACTGGTGATTGTAATCTTTATACATTTTGTGTTTTATGTCATTGTATACTCGAAGTTAGACAAGTACATTAAAGTAGGTATATCCATTATTGGGTTAATTTTTATTTGTTCTCTATGTTGGTAGCTTGCTATGATCAGAAAGTACTGATAATTTTCGGATACTCTCACTGAACAAGAGTCGTAAGTCAGATATCATCTGGGTTTACTAACGTAGCGGATCTAACGGCCATTATTTTGAACGATAAGTACCTTACTAGTATCGGGTGATATTAACATATTTTATTGAGCTTAGATGTTAATTAGTTCTACCAAGTTAAGGGATTATACATTCAATTCAAGCGTGTGGTACAAAAAGTATAGTTGTTTTTCTCTTACAAAACCGCTCTTTTTTAAATGAGGTTTGAGAGTTTATACAGGGGTTGTGTCTGACTTGTTCAATATACTGCTTAGATGTCTACAAGGATTGATTAATTAAACATGTTTGCTGAGATACAGAACACTAAGATATTTCAGGCAAAAGTAAATTCCAACTAACATACTTAGCCGAGAAGCAAAGTAAATCCCAACTAACATAACTTAGCCGAGAAGCAAAGTAAATTCCAACTAACATAACTTAGTCTAGAAGCAAAGTAAATTCCAACTAACATAACTTAGCCGAGAAGCGAGCTTAGCAAACGCTTTCTGTAACAGTTTTGCTTTTCATTACACGTAGGATAAAAAGAAACCCGAGAATGAAACATTTCGTTGGAGTTGAAAGTCTTTTGGAGGGTAAAGCATTAAATACAGTAAAACAGAAGAAAACTGTCAAGTTAAGACCAATAGAAACTTTTGTTTTGGTAAACTGATGTTGAAAACAGTTTAGTCACGCATTTCCAATCATTTAAAAGAAAACGACTGATTGATCCTCAAACCTCAACTGAGCCTCCTGTAAGTATAATGCTAATTACGCTACTGAAAAAGTTTTTGATCGATATAGAGATTGAACAGCTGGGTGTATTCTTGCTAACAGAGAAAAGAAGTACCTAGTTGTAGTCTCAGCTTGACCAAGAGCTACTCTTGACTAATCGAGCTATCATTAAAATATTAATAGAAATAAAACTACTTTCATAACAAGGATTATGTTAATGGTTTGGTATGGTAAATTCATCAACTTTAAAAGAAATAACCATAGCATGTTAATTAAAAAAAACCTGAAATTGAGGAGGATGTAATTACTTGAAGCTTAATATACTGAATTAAAAAGCTGGTTGATTTAAGTTTCAGCCTGTGTTAAACATAAGATGTTTTGTTGGACTACTCTGTGTTGCACATTGACATATATTAAAGTACGTTATATGTTAGCATAATCATCATAAGTGCATGACTGCTATAATTTTGTACTCGATTCAACATAACTTTTAATTAGCTATTTGTATAGAGATAGCGTAACTTTATGCTATAACATTACGCTATAAAGGTGAAAAGTTAAAGTTTTCTAATGAAAAACACTTTGTGTTTCTTTTTCCTATCATATTATTTGAGAAAGAACCAATCAAATTGATCACTTGGAGAGTAATTTGATAAATTAGCCGTTTTCTATATAGTATTCAGATTGTATGTAATATTTTTATTTGTTTTATCCGCAAAGGTACACAAAGAGCTACATGTAATGTGCTCACGGCAGGGATTAAATCTCAGGTTTTAGTGTTATAAGCCCTCAAAGTTGACACCAGGGGTAAGTATTTTTATATTTTTGTTTGCTTGACTGGGAATGATAGAACATTATCCTTTACACATAAACTATTTTATATAATTGACAGTGGAAATAAAATACTGAATAAATTGACTTTTTTAGAATGAACTTAAGTGTTAAAAAGGCTAATGGAGAAAACGAGTATTCATAAAATTGAATGTGAATGTGGTTGTTTACACATTGCTTAAACTAAAAGAAATTTAAGATTTAGGATAAACAAACATAAAAGAAATATTAAAAATAATAAGAGTGAAAACTCTGAGCATGTAAGTCATACCGGACATATCATTCATGGGAAAAAATTGTTATTTTAGCTCAACCGAATGATATGACGGCTAGAAATATCAGAAATGGAAATAACGAATCACACAAAAATACTTAAATCTTGTATAAGGATGAAGGGTTGGTAAGTCAGAAAGTATGCAGATGGCATGATCGTCTTTGTGTTCAACACGTAAATTAAATGGTCACACGACTAATGGATTTGGTATATACGGTTTGTACTGTTTTGTATTTTATATTTTTAAGGGTGATGTGATTGTACGTCGAAAGCTGTAGAATAGTTTTTAAATCACGTATTTAAAAACGATGGTCATTTGAGCGTTTTAATTATTTCTGACAAGATAGAAATTTTGAATTTTAATGAGAGCTCTTCCCATGGAATGTTATGTTATTATTGACTTATTAACTGTACAGCAATATCTATTAATCTATAAGCATATGACTTTTAGATCTGAACAAGTCCATGTCGGATCATATTAAAATGTTAGTTCCCTTTTGGGTGGCACAATACAAGAATTCATACCAAGCTTTCTTTTCAGCGCGATCCTGTTAGTAAGCGATCAGTAGTACTCCTCTTGTAATACGCAAATCTTGTTGCAAACTGATTACTTTTTTATCAGGACGTTGTTTAAAAACAGTAAGAAGAGGTAAATACAAAATAGCTTAACAAAAGTTCATCTACATTGAAGAAGTAGGTATATATATGTTAGTGTTATAACGCGTTAGTTTGTGTTTTTACGAAACAGAGAAAAGATTTAAAACTAAAAAAAAGGTATTTAGGCATAAAGTGACATTGAACCTCAACTCCAATAACATAGAAAGCCAAAGGAAAAACCTTCTATGTTGTTAAGTTTTATAAATGTTCTCTTTTTTTTTGTCCAGTAGCTTTTTTTCATAAAGGACTTATTGTAGGGGTTCACACAGCCCACACGATATGCAAAGTTTGACTGCATGTTATGTTAGCGCAACCTTTCCTGTTTAAGGTTTGAGGTAGTGGCATGTCAAATTGTGGTATACGATTTTCACTTCTGGTCATTAGTTATGGGTTGACTGCCTTCGTACTGACTGCTCATGTCGTGTAAAAGAAACGCCATACTCAAAGCCTTGCGCATGTATTCCTGATAACTGTGAGAATCAAAACTATAACACCATATGTGCTGATAATGATAAGTATAATGATGCCAGTTTTGATCAAAACGTAAACTAAAACTAACAAAAGTATGTATACACTATATATATGTGTGCATGTAATATGTACTATTTGATAAACTATCAAAATGTACTTGATACATCCATTTGAAATCTTTGTTGTGTCTGTGCAATTTACAACGTTTGCTAGATGTTTTAAAGATAAGTCAGGAAATATATTGTTACGTTTCTGGTCGTTTGTTAATTTCCCGTAAAAATTCTTTCCGAAGATCTTCAGCGATACAAGTACTTTCTTAAATGAAACTAGATTATTCTTTCTCAATACAACTTTGCAATACACTTAATTTCTAGTCACCTTAACTTAAATACACGCTATAATTCACAACGATTCACGCACTTTTCTTACGACCTGACTCGATTATCTGTCTCTATATTTCCCTATCTGCCATTCTCTATGCCGTCACTTCTCTTCTCTCTTTCGCTTTATTTACCGGATTTATATACTAAAATAGAGGGCGTTTAGCAAATACTGGGGTAATCGTGAGGTTCCCCGATCCTTCTAGAAACTCATGACCTGTTACCAGAGTCACGTGACTTCCGCTGTCGTAACAATATGCTGATGTGTCTCGCAACATTTAAATTGTTTTAATAAATTAAACTAAATGTTTTTTTAAGACATTTACTGCATATCTACTAAATAAATACACAGCATATCTATATACACTGACTGGTCACAAGTAAATAGACACCTAATTTTTCGTCATTTAACTGATTTATTATAACTAATTTGTGTTCACAGAGCACTATATAAATGAAAATGGTCCGCACACTAATTATCTTGTGCTACAACATGCCCAGAACTCAAGGTTCTCTCGAATTGTCAGATTTTGTTAGAGGAAGGATAGTTGGTCAAGCAGATGGTGGGGATTCCCAAATTCTGCGAAATTTGCCGCTGACTTATTTTGCTTTCGACAGTCAACAGAATCATCGTGCAGTTGAAGAAACAACTGAGCAGCATCTGGGTCGTCCTTGTCCATCGGAGAGGACAAAAAAGGGCTGTCAAGAGAAGCATCGAAATGGATCCCAGATTAACGACTGCAGAAGTGGCCAAAGTTGGTGGCATGAGCCCGAAATCTGTTCAACGGATTCTCCACAGATTGGGTTATCGTTGCAAAGCAGCTAGACGGAAGCCCTTATTAAGACCTGTTAACATAGTCAGACGAAAGTAGTGGGCAAGTGATATGATGACCAAGCCTCTGGATTTTTGGAAGACTGTATTGTTCTCAGATGAATCAAGTATTCGC
>NW_013665746.1:256279-262309 GCF_000517525.1 Limulus polyphemus
CAATTCATGTGAATATGACTGAAAAATTTCATTTTTTCTGAAAAGGTGGCGTCTATGTACTTGTGACCACGCTGTGTACATATAAGCAAAATTGTATTTTTGTCTGTTCGCTAACTCTTCGCACACTATTTGACCAATCACCACTAAACTTGGCATTATGACTCCTATGGTCCACAGAAGTAATATGAAGGGGCAAAATTCCTACCAGGTTTCCCACAAAAACTAATTTTTGGCTCTTAATTCAGTTTCTGTCTTCGTGTCACACCCCTTTTGGTAATACTCAAAACTATACATCATTGCTTAGCAACAAAATTATCACAATATTGTTGTTAAGTCAACAATGTTTCTTATGTTGAACGCGTAATATACATGTTAATTTCTAGTTTATTTTTATTTTTTCTGTTTTCAATAATTTCGGTGATGTAAAAGCTACTAGTTGAATTCAGAAACTTCTTTTTAAATTAGTGTTGGAAAATTTCCAATCAAATAACTACATTACCATTCCAGACAAATGTGCTGAGTTAAGGATGCAGAATAGTTAAAGGAAAAGGCGTTCCCTAATATTTGTCAAATTATTAATGGTTGTGTAAAAGAGCAATTCTTGCACCTCGAAACGATACTGTTCATGACATAACTGATCAATTATTGTAAAATGTTCCCAGATAGGAATTCGGCTACAGCTCAAATGTCAGTGTTCCAGTTCGAGTTGATGCTGTAAGTTAATCAACTGAATTTCTAAATTCTCTTGAACCACCAGGGATGTCAGATCACATACTGAAATTAAAGGTTGGTTAACCAATACTGTTGTTGAGAAATCTTGATCCTCTAAGATCATGTAATGATACATGAAGCTAAAATTACAACTGGTCATGCCAAAGGTGACGATGTCTTCATTCCAAGAATTCCTTTGCTACCAAGTGACTATCCCTTTGAATTTAGAAGGCTCCAATTACCAGTTACAATTTGTTTTGCAATGACAATTAATTATGCACAAGGTCAAAGTTTAAAGATTGCTGGATTTTTCCTAAAGCAGCCTATGTTCTATGTAGGATGTTCAAGGGTTGGATCTCATCAAAGCCTTTTTTATATTGTCAAAGAAAAAAAAACAACAGCCAATGTGGTATGTCAAGAAGCTTTAATTTAGATTATGTAATTTTTGTTTTGCAAATGAATGGTTTAGATAAAAATTAAACTGCTATTAAAACTGAATTTTTTAAATAAACGTTTTTAAAAGTAATTTCATTGTGTTTTTAAATACCTATTTCAAGTAATTTGGACATCTGTGCTGAGAACGGGTAATTCAGCTTGTCAGGATAACAAGCTAACTGCAGATATTTGATACAGCTACTAGAGAATGTTTGTAAGGCATTAAGAGTACTGCTATCTCAGCGGTAACTATTTACACAAACTTTACACATCTATATTGAAATATATGTCTTCGTTATTTCAAGGCATGGATATACTGAAACATCTTATTTGACTAATATATATGTACTTACTTTACTTTTGATCGATTAAACACTTGTAATTTTACTTGTAGTTTTACTAGATAAGAATTTGGACATTATATGATTTAATAGTCTTTTATGGAGAGAAATAAACATATTTCAATCTTAAATAAGCAATCTGTTTAAAGTCACAAAGTAATATGATTATATACCTTTGAAATGGCTTGACGGATTAACAAAAGGGAAGCGCATATATTCAGTAAGCGTAAATGTGTAAAATAACTTTTGGAAACGATTTGGTGGTGACGCGAATGCATTTCTACGGCAAATATTTTACACAGGTGTGATAGAAAAGTTAAATATCACTTTTTAAAGATGAGGGTTGTTGTTATCTTGTTTGATTAACATTTTAGTTAATACTTTAATGACTAAGTGGTATGTTGAATGACATCGTAAAGGAACACATATCTCTCGAAGTGTACTGTATACCATTCATCAGTAAACATGATGTTAAGGAAAACAATGATTTGGAGCAAATATTATATATATAACAGTTTGACACGATACCCCTCATAAATATGCTAAGAGAGGGTCGGTTGCCCTAACAAGATGTGGTCAGAACGTATATGTGGTGTGGACTGTCGATGATCATTTCAGACTTCTGGATTATTTTGTCGTAAACCGATAGTAGATATACTAATACTTATAAGTAATATTGTTTTTTACATTTCTAACCAACAATGTTTCATACTACAAACCTCCTTCTAAAGTATTAAACTATCATACCTAACAGTACTGTGTAGAGTAATGTTTTCAATTTTTGTTTTCTAATCAGAATTGCAATAAAAAAAACATTAACAGAGGACACCTGTGGTTCAGCGGTAAGCTTGTGGGCTTATAAATTGGGGCTTTATATCCGCAGTGGGTGTAATGTAGACAGCCAATTGTATAGCTTCCCCCTTAAAACAAACAAAAACGCTATATGATAAAGGAAGAGTGAAACAGTCCTTTTTTGTTAGATTTACACAATAATAACAATGAAGAACAAGATAAATCTATATTGGACTTTAAAGTTATCCAATCTTTGAGGCTGAAAAGTAAAAGCAACCAAATTATCAAAAATGTTTACATGACACGTACGCATGTTTCTTTATGGTTGTTTGTTTTCCATACTCGGGTAAAGTTATACACTGGCTATCTTCGTTAATCTTTAATTTTGAAATTATAGAGTAGATAGAAGGATGCTAGTTAGTGGTACCACTGCCAGGTCTTGGTATATTCTAATCGAAAAATGGGATTCGATAGTCACTTTTATGACGTACCCTCAGCCCAAAGTATTAAGTGCCATGGTGTGGCAACGGGGCACGAACTTGGGGACCTTCGGGTTCACAGTCTAACACAATAATACTAGGTCACGCCCAGCTATGTTTCTTTCACTAACAATTTACTTCAGCTTGTTAAGCAAATGCAATGTCTAGTTGAAACAACTGTGCATATATTTGTCTTAGTCAAAAATGGATTTCATTCTTGCTAAAAATATGACATCTCAAACTGAAAGTGAAAATTTGGACGTTATTCATTTATACACAAAGAAACAAAAAGCAAAAAAAAGCCAACTAATTCCGGATATATGTGAATAAAAAACATCGACAGCGTTATTCATCTCTTATGATTACTTATTTAACTCCAGAAAGCAATGTTTAATAAAACTTAACAATATTAACAATGTGAAGTTTGTATGTAAATTTTATGATAAAATTTCTATTAGTTCTAGCTTTCCCGCGTTACTTTTTCTTATTGTCGTGTCTTTTTTAAATTGATAGATTAAACGTACGTATAATACATTATATTAAATAATTTTGAGTACGCAACTTAGCAAGTCAAGACCAACACAGCTAGAATAAAGCCATTGGGGAACGGTATGTATCAAAACAACACTTTGACGTTATTTTATGTTCAAAGTAGAGCGATACCACCGAAAATCTAACAACTCTTCCCGAGCCAAAATATTCACACACTCAAATCATAAAGATGTGTTCAGATCAGGGATTTAGAATTTTGAAGACCGCGATATCCTTGTACTTAATGGGACTGGAAAACAAGGAATATGAATCAACATTAGCAAAACAAGGACTACACATCAAGAGATCTGCTTCAAATCCACGAACATATAGGCTAGTGACAAAAGCTGTCCACGTGCCCCAAGCAACAGTAAGCAACATAATTAACAAGGATCGCCGTCTGTAAAAGCGACACAAGCCACGTATACACAAATTGCTTCCACGACATATTCGTACAAAGAGCATCCGAAGAATGAAACGAGGTTCATGTTATTCCATAGAAAGACATATAGGTCAAGTCATCAGACCCAGAGCTATTGAACTGTTGAAACTATCGTCCTCTTACATTAACTAGATGGCTTATGGGAACCAGTCAGGGAAGGGGGGCGTGCTTTGGACATGATAGCGTTACAACGGAGCTTTTTGTAATGGACTCTAAGTTGCCGGACTTTCGTCAAAATGCATGGTCGTGGCGATATGTAACGACGAAGTGAGCCTCCAAAATAGTTTTAATATAACATATTCAACTTCTGCATAACATGTAATTTTTGATGTCAGAATAGACAGTGACAGTTAATATTCCGAATTGAGAATACTCGTTGTTTTTATCGTGAATATTCAAAAAGAGCTGGTATAAGTCATCTTCGTGAGTAGATTATTTTAATACATTGTAAAACAGAAATTCGCCGCCCTTTAAAATACGTGGCGAAACTATGGTGTATGATGGTGTATGGTGATAATTCGATAAGACATCTAATGTTCAAGTTTGATATTTGGCAGATCGTTTAAGTCCAAAATAAAGTTAGTAAGTATTTTTTAAACATATTTCTGTTACTTTATTTTCTACAAATAGCGTAAGCGTCAACTTCTTCAGCTACATTTTATTACACTTATATATTTCTTCTATACTAATTTTGGTATCAATGCACAAACAACTTCAGAATAACTAGTTGAAAATGTCATATCTTTTTTTGCATGTCATACTTCGTCCATATATTATGTTCTCCTAGAAAGTTTCTGTAACTTACGTTATGAATATATTATCTTTTAATATGTAGAAAACTCATATGTTCTCATATTGTAATTCTATCATGTGTTAATCCTACTTCGTCCCATATTAAGGATTACATGATATTAACAACCTTCTCATAAATAATATGAACTAAATAATTTTATCAAGCATCAGTGCAGCTCAAAGTTTCAAATGCAATGAATTTTATTTTTTCTATACATTAACTTGAAACGCTCGTGATTATTTTGCTATAGAAACGTGAAAACTTGATTCATCTCTTTATAACACAAAAACTGTTGTCTAACACAAGATGCAGATTATTTTTGTAGTTTGCATATTTTCGAAGGATTGAAATTTTACCTATAATTTTTTTTAAATCTCATACAGACGTTTTTTGATAAAATGGCAATATCTGTATTTGTTTGTTTGTTATTCACCCCAAAGCTGTACAATGGGCTATCCGTACTCTGCACATCGCCAGTATCAAAACTCGATTTTTATCCTTATAAGTCCTCAGAGCCAACGGGGAGGGGTGTTATTTGTTGGCTAATAATATGAAAAATTAACAAATGTTTTAGAATGATCTAGTTTTGATGGTTTCTGTTGTTTGCTATACATGTGTTTTGAACAGTGTAGGAAACAAATTGATAAACTATGTTTATTTAACTGTACTCCGGTAGGACAGCGGTTAGTCTTCGGATTTACAGCATTAACATCAGGTATTCAATTCTCCTTGTTCGATAGTCCGATATAGCTTGGCTATAACAACACACGCATACACTCTTTACCTAATTACAGAAATAATGTTTTTTCTAATTTCTGTAAAACCAACTTTTGTAAGCAGGTACTAATACTTGTAATTGGTAATAATTACATCGGTAATAACCCCAAAGAATAAAATAATATAAACAGATTTTAGATAAGTGCCATAAGACACTATTTTTTATAAAAAAAATCTATATATTTGACGAATATAAAACTGTTAAGTATATTTAGATTTAAACATATGTAAAAGAAAAACAATCATAACAACTGTAGATCTTGTGACTGTGAAAATATTCTAATAAAAATAAATCATATTACTGCCAGTAATTTACTTATAGGCGTAGTGTATAATGATTTTACATGTTGTTTGTAATTAAGCACAAAGCTACACAATGGGCTATCTGTGCTCTACTCACCACGAGTATCGAAACCCGGATTCTAGCGTTGTAAGTCCGCAGACATACCGCTGTGCCACTGGGAGGGGCAATAATTTTATAATCAACTACTGCGATATCGATCTGTTCAATAGAATAATATCTAAAACAAGAATTAATCATCATTACAAAGTCATTGATTAGCACAAAACCTCAACAAAAATACTTAAACTCTCATGTACAATAACTTATTATTTTCATCCTTATCAGAGATAGCTAGAATTAAATAATTATTTTCCAGAGCACTTTGAGGATAAAAGTGTAAAAAAGTTACGTTCAAGGATTTTTTTCCGACATGTTTTGTTTTTATT
>NW_013665746.1:262319-264200 GCF_000517525.1 Limulus polyphemus
TAGCTAGAATTAAATAAATATTTTCCAGAGCACTTTGAGGATAAAAGTGTAAAAAAGTTACGTTCAAGGATTTTTTTCCGACATGTTTTGTTTTTATTCTTTATGAGGCGAATGATAAATGCCGATAAGTTTTTACTAATAAAAAGAGTAGCGCAAGAACTGGCGGTGGGTGGTGTTGGTTAGATACCTTCCCTTTATTTTATTACTGCCAGATTAGAGACGGCTAGTGCAGATAGCCCTTGAGTAGCTTTGAGTGAAATTCATAACGAATCAAACCACAAATCTTAATATTTTAAGTTCAGATTTTTCTGATTTTATAGCGAGTGCGCCTTTTTTGCTATTGTTCAGACGACCTTTAAAATATTCATTAATTGAATTTTATTCAGTTATCATAGAAGCTTATACTCATTTTGAACAATGTGATTTATTTCTCTATGAAATTATCGTTTCATTTTTTAAAAGTGAAATATAGTGTACTATAAAATTACTTCACCAAAATTAAAATGTAAGGAGAACTTTGGTACGATTTTACAAAGTACACTAAATCAAATTTTAAAGGACCTTCCATTTGATTTATTTTATCTAGGAAGATGTATATTAGGAAGGAAGCGGTACAGCTTTGTTGAACTACATAACGCGTTAGATTAACTTAAACACACTAAAATAATTACGTAAGAAAAAAGTAAACCCAGGTTCCACTTTCAGTTTTACTTACTCTTTGTTATACCTATTATTCTTTACAGATCATTGGGGGATATTCTAGTTAATGTCACTAAATCTATTGAAACTTACTCCACAAAAGCTGAATAAGAGGTGGGGTATAATGCTAGAAGTTTTCTGTGTTCATTGTTCCCTCTTTCTTGTATTTATCATTTCTGACACATGGCAGTGTTCTTTAATACACTGAATCCCATATTACCACTGCCGTTATAAACTTTTAAATATCTAAGAAAACTTACAGACTACGTGGAAACAGAAGGTGTAAATGTGAAGAATACGTTAAGTAATCCAAGTTTAATTAACATATGATGTGCCCAGATTTAATTCGATTGAAGTAACTAATTACTTAAGTGCAAGAGCGCATCGATAAGATTCAGATTTTGTTAAAAACAAACAACAAGAGGGAATCCTCAATACCCGCATCTGCAATTAGATATCAAATCGCTTAAGAGATGGAGCTATGAGCTAAAAGTTTGTACTTGAAAAATAAAACTTAGAGCCATTCTATGAGCCGCTATGCACGTAGAGCCATTCTATGAGCAGCTATACCGCGGCTAACAACAAAAGAAAAGTTGGACTTTTCTTTCAGCGATTTGTATCCCTGATACCTTATGACCATCTAGGTGACATGATTACAAAATAATCACCGAACTAATAATTTCTGGTTTGATAATATGTAAATTATCCACTACTTAATGCAGTAACTTGTATAACGAGAAACAATGGTTTACTTAATGTTTTTGCTGATTCAAAGAAATGTAAATTAACAATGTCGAAGTGATAGTATTTTAATAACCCCACAAAATATTATTGGCAATCGTTTCTATGTTTTTGAGGATTTTGAGAAGTTACTGAAATCTATTTTGATATATACATTGAGTACGGACAAATTCATTGAAACAAACATTTCATGAACCTGTTATTCAAGATTATTAAAATAAAACAGAAAGAAATTGGTATTATTCAACAAGTACCTAAAAACCTGAATAATTTATACCCCATCAAAGATATATCAATATGTATTCCTGAACAGTAAGCTATAACGAATTTGTTGTTATGTATTTATTTGAATATGAACGTTGTTTAGATTATTGTTTGTTTGTTTTTTTAATTTCGCGCAAAGCTACACGAGGGCTATCTGCACTAGCCGTCCCTAATTTA
>NW_013665746.1:264578-286535 GCF_000517525.1 Limulus polyphemus
CTACTCTTTTACCAACGAATAGTGGGATTGACCGTCACATTATAACGCCCCCACGGCTGAAAGGGCGAGCATGTTTGGTGTGACGGGGATTCGAACCCGCGGCCCGCAGATTGCGAGTCGAGTGCCCTAACAACCTGGCCATGCCGGGCCTGTTTAGATTAAGTTTATATTTAAAAACATGCATAGCTTGTAGTGTTAAATATGTATTGCGAAACTCCCGCCTATTCTCCAAAGTTGTAGAAGATTTTCGAGAGTAAGAATGAGCAATATATTTATATATACGTAAATGTTTAAATATAGCTCAGAATTGTTATGTAAATCTTCCCACACCTATAAATACAACCAATGCGACGCGCCAAAAGGTGAGTGTCTGTTAGTAGTTCGCTATAATCTGTGTGCTATAAACTTCGGAAGCTATAACTGTGATTGTTATAACGCTTATCAATCGGAATACTTAAGTTATTTGACCAGGAATCTTTACAAAGTTCGAACATTACAAACTATTTAACTTCAGTGGATTCTCATCGGACATTAGTATTTTTACGAAAACATTACCTGACTTCAACGGTGAAAAACTCAGCGTGTGTGGCAAAGGACAAAGCTAGCTAGCTTCCAGGCGAATCGTACCTACATCAACTTTTGTTTATAAATCATTGTTTGTAATAACTATTTGTAATAACCGTTGTTGTAAATTGTACTGTTGTCTGTATATTAAAACTTATTTGTGTTAAAAAAGAAAACTGTGTGTATCGATCTTGTTGGCAAATATTACAAACTAACTATATATCGGCATTCAGTTAAATACTAAATCCAAAGTACAATTGAACTACTAAATTTAAATAATCAGTTAACTCAATTTCAGGCTATTTAAAATTCCAATACGTAACAAAGCAAATAATTACTAAATCCACCACCAGGAAGCTACAAGAAAGTTTGTTTGTTGTTCAAAACCAAGCTACAGAAAGGAATATTTCTACTCTGCCTACCGCCAGTATCGAAACCCGATTTTTAGTGTTATACGCTTTCAAACGTACCGCTGAGCCACCGGAGGCGCTAGAGGAAAGAGATAAAAACATTTAAATTTAAGAAGTTTAATCCCCAGGTATTTTGTCGTCGCTTGTCATATCATACTTACAGTTTTGATTCTTGTCATATCACACTTACTGCTTAATGGTTCACAGTTTAGAATCTTGTCATATCACACAATTACATCTTACTAGTTCATAGTTCTACTTCTTGTCATATCACACTTACAACTTAATAGTTCACAGTTGTAATTCTTGCTATGTCATACTTACTGCTTAATGGTTAATAGTTTAGAATCTTGTCATATCGCACTTATAGCTTAATAGTCCACAGTTATCTCCTTAATGCCAAGAATGTATTCACACGACGTAGAAAGATGATACCGGAACTGAAGGATTATAAAACTGAGCTCTTGTTAAGATTAAGAGTAAAAAAACTTGTGATGGTTTCTTTAGAAAAAAAATCTTCCTTAAAGTCTTTGAAGATTGAAAATGAATAAAGATGAACTTCTCTGAGATTAGAACGATATTTTACTGAGTAAAAATAAGGGTTTGGAAATTGATGAGCTAAACATTGAACAGAGGGAACCTGATAATCAAACACCATCTTTATGAAAATGCAAAATCTTGTATAAATAGTTTTTTTTTCGCGTTAAGCTATTCGTGGCTCAGTTTTTTCAATTATTTGTTAGTTTTTTTCCTTGTTGTTGTCTATATTTTAAAATTACTATGTCTTTATTCATGATTAAAAAATATAATATTATTTTTAAAAAAGTTATATCTCAGCTTTATTTTTTTTCAAAATCAAATTCTGTTTGGAATGTTCAACAAAAGTTAGTTTATAATAATAGTCACAGACAAAGTTATTAGAATTAAATAAAGTTTTGTTCATGAATGTCATCTTCCATACTGAAAACCGTCATACACAGGAATCTAGAAATAATGTACACTGTTGCCTGGCTCTTAATAAGACAGCTATTTATTCTTCTTTAAAAGGCTTAGTTCAGCCTGAGAGCTTAAAACTCTAAAGTCCTGGGTAAACATTTTCCGCGGAGCACTCAGTGCAAATGGCCAATCATATGGTTTTATGCAAAAAAAAAAAATATGTTGCTATACAGGAATTCCTTAAGACATCAAGCATGATGAATGATGAGACTGCTGATGTTAGTAAGCATTAAATCTTATATGGCTTTTACAAGTTTCCGACTATAGAGTATTGCAATCAACGTTAATATCATTGTTGTTCTTGTAGAAGTTACAGCACACGAACTACTGAGATAAATAACAAAGTTTGTTATAGTTTGCTAAAAAAATTCTTCTGACAATCCGAAAAATATGAAAATAATAATAATTAAAATTCTTGTTTTGAATATTAAGTGTCTTGTTCAGAGAACAAAATATATAAGTATATTTTTATATAAAGTAATCGAATTGTAAATTATGTTGTTATTTGATATTCAACCTGCTTTTTTTTATCTTGACCTATCATGCAATTTTTTATCTAACTATGTCCTTTCCTTTGCTGAATTTTCTTTGAACGGACTTCAGCCATAGCTTCTTGTATTTTTACAAATGTGGGATTTGCCTTTATTAATATTTGGAGTAGTAGTACGTTATGATGAGTTACATAAAAGTGAAACATTCTCATCGAATGAAGGCGATAGGAAGAACTGAATATTTTACACATTAGCCATAAGAGAAAATAAACTGTAAGAAAAAGCTGCTGCCTAGGTTTACCGGAGAAGGGCGTCCTACCTGCTACGTCGCGCCAATATAAATGAATTATAAAGTACTGAAGACATTACGCCATTTTTTACCATAGCACTTTCATCCATTAAATATGGTAGTGTTCATTACCTGAAACATTAGCTTGTTAATCGAATAAACTTGACCTTAGCGAAAACTAAATGCGTTTTTAGAGACATTTTGTTCGATTAATTGTATGTTAGGAAGATTTAGTAAATTCCTTCACGAATGTACTTTTTGTTCATTTCCGCACAAATCAAAAACTATGTACATGGAGAAAACGTCTTGTAGTTTCTTAACGTAAATGCTGTCTTCTTAAGAAACTAAACAGTTTCGGGTTCAGACGCCCTTCCTTTGGAGATTTTAAATATCGATTCCATCAAAATATAAAATCACCAGTCGAAAAGTGTCCCGGCCCGAAACGTTGTGAAGATCAAAAACATTTGTTTACCATTTGTTTGTGGTATAAGTTGTATTCCCCTCTTTCTTTCATTTCGATTTATTTGTACAACAGCAATTTCTGTATAACTAAAATGTGGGCTTGTTAAGCGATTAGACATTAACATATTAAAAAAACCAGCTAAAGCATTAGCTTGTCAAGCAATTAGGTATTAAATTATTAAGAAACCAGCTAAAATATTAGCTTTTTAAGCAACAAGACATACTTTTGTTAAGAAGCCAACTAAAATATTAGTTTGTTAAGTAAATAGAAATTTCCTTGTCAGCTAGACACTTTCCTGTTAAGGAACCAGCTGAACTGTTAACCTGTTAAACAACTAACATTTCTTTGTTAAGGAACCAGCAAAATATGAGATATTTCCTTGTTAAGGAACCATCTAAAACATTAGTTTGTTAATCAGCTAGACATTTCCTTGAAGAACTAATTAAAATATTAATTTGTTAAGTAGATAGATATTTTCTTGTTAAGGAACCAACTAAAATATTAGCTTGTTAAGCATTTAGTCATGTTTTAGGTTCGTATGTTTTGATCTGAACTGTCGCCAACTGTTAATTATTTAGAAGTATTAGTAAGTCATGCTTTAATTTTTTTATAAAACTAATTACTCAAATCATTTGAAATATTTAGTAATGGCTACCTTGCTTCACTGGTATTTCTAAATAAATATAGTGGCTACCTTGCTTCACTGGTATTTCTAAATAAATATTGTGGATACGTTGCTTCACTGGTATTTCTAAATAAATATAATGGCTACCTTGCTTCACTGGTATTTCTAAATACCTATATATTATTTATTTAGAAATACCAGTGAAGCAAGGTATCCACAATATTTATTTAGAAATACCAGTGAAGCAAGGTATCCACAATATTTATTTAGAAATACCAGTGAAGCAAGGTAGCCACTATATTTATTTAGAAATACCAGTGAAGCAAGGTAGCCACTATATTTATTTAGAAATACCAATGAAGCAAGGTAGCCACTATATTTATTTTGAAATACCAATGAAGCAAGGTAGCCACTATATTTCTCACAAATTTCTCAGCTATTCACTGAAAGCAAGTTAAAATATATTTTATTTGTTTTCTTATACATGTGCATACTGAAACATTAAATGGTTTAATAATTTTAGTTGTAATGTAAAGTTATTTATATGACAACTGAAGTAAAAGTTTTATGAAGTTATTCATAGTTTATAAGCATTTATAAGAGAAATTTTAGATATTTCAATTCACTCTAAGGAAATACGCGACTCGTTATTATTTATTTAACACCATTCTTTCAGTTATGAAAAGAAGTTTGTTTGTTTGTAGTTGAGCACAAAACTGCACCATGGGCTATCTGCTCTACCCACAAGGGTATCGAAACCCGGTTTGTAGCATTGTAAGTCCCTGTGTCACTGAGAGGCTATGGAAAGAAAACCATTTATCATATACAAAAATATACAATTAAGCACTCATTACAATTCGAACATCATTATGAGCTAAACAAAATTACAATTGCACAAAACACTGTTTCATCTAGATTTTGCATTTTACGTGTATGACAACTTAGTAGAAATGCAAGCAACAAAGTAGAAGTATTTGATTTAGTTAGTCATTTGTCATAAGAATTCAGAATTTATAGATTTTCTGGTGCTGGTTGGATTATTTATGTACTTTCTGTCAAAGCTTCTACAATAGTAATTTCATCACCGTTAGAAACATACTTTTCTGTGCAAATATTTTTGACGAGTCAGATATGGTATTAGGCTCTCTAATCCGTTACGTATAAAACAATATATATATATATGTACTGCCAACAAAAACAATATATCAAGCCTGTTAAACACGATACCCCATGGCAGACAGAGCACAGATAGCCCATTGTGTAACCTTTCACTGAAACAACAATAAAAGCCAGTACTAAGATGCCATATTATCCAGTATGGTACTAGGAAATTAACTTCCTCAAACTAAAAGCTCTGCAAGTCTAGGAACAATGTTAAAACTCTAAATTAATTAACACATACAATATATTTTTCTCTAAACATTAAAACCTAGTTACCTATAATTGTCTAAAAATTTCTGTTATGTATTTATTAATTTATAGAAAATGATCTCCATATAATTCGTTGATTTTTCAGCTGATTTTTATAAACAATTTATAACTGTATTAGAATATTAACATGTGAATTGTTTTTATAACTACCATGATCACATAATTATGAATTTAAACCTTGTGCATTTTTTAAACAGTGAGTAAACGTAATTGTGAACCCCTGGAATGGATATGGGGTTGTTTCACGAAAAGTTAAGACTTAATTTGAGTATCAAACTGTACTATGAACTTGAATTCATAGCAGAAAATTCAGATTAAAATACTGAAATATCATTTGCATAATTTGATTGAATGTCAGATTACTGGTTAATGATATACTTTTAATTATCATTCTAGCCAGAAACCAGTTGACAGTCATTAAGAAATAGAAACAAAAAATATTGAACTGAAACGAAAACCGTTATCTTTTAGTTAGAAAGAAATGGTAGTTGAAAGAGAATGAGAATAAAAAAGATTATCTGTTGTTTCTGTATGCCATTTCTTCTAAACTAATATTCTATCTGTTGTTTCTGTATGCCATTTCTTCTAAACTAATATTCTATCTGTTGTTTCTGTATGCCATTTCTTCTAAACTAATATTCTATCTGTTGTTTCTGTATGCCATTTCTTCTAAACTAATATTCTATCTGTTGTTTCTGGAATATTAGTTTAGAAGAAATGGCATATCTTGTTAAAGGAAAAACAAAACAAAAAAGCAATTACGAATGAAAAGTACAGGAATTACCACAAATGTTACTTTTTTAGAAATAGAAGATGTAAGAATGGTTTCATAAGAAAATAACTCCTGAATGTAGAGCACAATGTGTGTTGCCTCTCCCAGATGTGCTAATTATATGTAAATAGGCTTAGCATGATTGCAGACTGTAAATGTGCTAATTAGGCTAAGTTATTTTAAAATATGTAGATGAATTAAATCAAAAAATGCTAAACGTCACATATCGCAATAAACACTAACGGTTGTAAATGTACAATTAGCCTCACATATCGTAATAAACACTAACGGTCGTAAATGTACAATTAGCCTCACATATCGTAATAAACACTAACGGTTGTAAATGTACAATTAGCCTCACATATCGTAATAAACACTAACGGTTGTAAATGTACGATTAACCATAAAATTTACCACAGTGAAAAGAATTAGGTTGTAAGCACGTGACTAACCAGAACATGAAAACACAATAAAGACATTAAGGTTGTAGACACATGACTCACTAGAACACGAGATCAAAATAAAAATAACGGTGATAAACACATAATTAATTAGAACATGTGAACATAAAAAAAACGGTTTTAAACAATTAATTAGCACATTCGATCACAAAGAAATTAACTATAGCTAGTAATTAGTCAGAGCATATAATTACAATAAAGTGAGAACAATTACATAAAAAAAAAACTTGTTAATAAAGGTAATGAATCCAGTGAGGGTTGTAAACAAATAATTAACATATGGGATCATAACAAAACCTTAATGGTTGTAAAGAGCTGTACAATGCTTTCTTCGGAACTCATCGATTTATGTATGTCTTTCTTGAATGTTTTAAGTAAAGTATGTGATATGCAGAAAATAATGTAATGACTAATGTTAAATCAATTATCCATGTTCATAAAAAAGTAATCTAATTCAAAACTGCATTTTGATTTTTCTTTCATGAAATGAGTAACAATCAGTATGCTCATGTACGAAAATTTGTAATAACTTGTCAGCAGGGTTTTTCGCGGTCTTTCTGATTAGTATGGTTCAAAAATGGAGAAATGGACCCTCTATATTACAGATGCGGCAATGGTCGTGAAAGGATTATATAGATGGGACGGAACGATCAAATGTTTCAATTTTTTGAACAATGGAAGGATCTTTAGAATAACATATGATCCAAAGAATTAATAATGTAAGATTGGTTACAACAGGAAATTGGATAACTTTGTTTTTAACATATGGCGTTTTGCACTGGTTTATGCTATTCAAATGCAATTTATTTTGGTATAATTTCATCATAAAATTTTGTTTCTTGCCATAAATTTACCATTTTATTAATTCACTTACCTTATGTAAAAGCTCTTTGAATATAAGTTGGTCGTATCTGAAATCTTGAGATTGGTGGGTTAATAATCTCCGTGGAAATGTATAATCCCTAATCCTATTTGCAAAATGCTATACAAGAACAGTGCATGAAACTTTGAACAAATGAAACTAGAGGGAAAACAGATAGTCAACAGCACCCACCGCCAACTCTTGGGCAACTATTGTTTATTTGAATAGTAGGCTCCAATATGCAGTGCATGTGTTTTTTGCAACAACAGGACGCGAATGTGAACCCTTGGTTTCATAATCTGGGCACGCTAATTACGGGATCACGCCCAGCCTTCATCAGTGAAGTCAGTAAGAGGGCGTAGAATTGTTTCACACAGATTTACACACACTTTATACTGTACTATATTTAATTTAACAACGTGTTATAGTTTTGTATATACACTTGATATTTTACATACCAATTGGATTTGGAAGCTATACTTGCTTTATACCTCTAAGAATAAAAGTCCCTTAGCTATAAAATATAGTATGGAGATTACTTGTTCATTATCAATGGGATTCACATAGCATTCATTGCAGTATAATTGTGTTTTGGCCATAAAAAGGACCAGAAAAAGGTACACTATACAGATGCTGTAATAGTTGATAAATTTTACAAACTTTATTTTCTTTGTGATTTAATAAAAAATTTAACCTTTTATCTCACTGTTATTATTTAGAATATTAGGGCATGCATGTTTCTGTAGTGGGTAGGGCTAAAATTATAGAAGGGTGTTCACAAGTTATGGTAATGATACAAGAATGATAACCTAGGCCTTACAACCCATTAATTCACTATCGACGGTGTTCTGTGTAAGAACTCTTGTTTTATACTATTTTTCTGCAGCGCAATGTCCACTACAGGAGTTTTTTTGCGCAATATACAATGTATGAGACTCATATTATTCTTTTTTTTTCTGTTTAATGTCCATCAATAGACAGCCCGTTTGAGTAACCCAAAGACTCATAAATCAATGAGATATGCATCTAGCGGAGACACTGATATGTTGAATTGGATGCTTTGTGTTGATGGAGCCATATTTTATTGGCATCTTATTCATATAAAAATGGTATTTCTTCGCGAAATAGTAATATCAACAAGTTAGCCTGATTGCATGCAGATTTTATAATAGCATTTATTGTGACTGTCCAGTTACTTAATTACGACATATTTTAATGTGTAATATGCCAGCATACTCGTACAGCTTTCGACAGTTAATCTTTCTTTTGAATATGTGATTCGAATTAAATTTATGAACAAGGCTTTTGTGTCGCTTTTGTAGACCTAAATCCATTTGAATCACCAGTTTCAAGGGAGATTTTTGCTTAGGCTACACTGAAATACTGTGTTCTTTGATTACTTTCAGTGACAAGCTTTTTAACCTTCTTTACTACTTCCGATGTGCGACTGATAGCTTGTCGTGAATTAACTTACTGAAATCACGTCTTCCCTTGCTTTATTGATACGGTTTAACACTACAAGTATCTTCTTCTTTTTCTTTAAACGCTAAAATTTTGTACTTTTATAATTTATAATTGCAAAATATACAAAATTCGCGTCGGAAAGTCCTTTAATGTAAATCTACCAGAATAGGTTAATTTTAGACTTATCTCCACTAGCACGTTACTTCAATTCAACCGAGTGTAGTAAAATGATAAGCTTTTTTAACCTGTGTAGTCAAAGGCAGCGGGAATGACAAGGGTCAAGATGACTGGAACTTCATATTGTGACCATATATCTTGAACAAATATCTGTATCAAATGTGTTGTGAAGATAGTCGTCTTTGAAATAAACTGTTGCTGAAGGCTGAAAACAAATAATCTTATTAAAAATTGTGAAATAGTTAAGACTTCTACTATCATATTTGAATCCTCTCTCACGGTATTCTTCCTTATTAGGAAGACCTAGTTGTAATATTTTTCGTTACTAGGAAATCCTAGTAAATAATTCACTGTTGATGACATTACAAATAAAACATAGAAACCTAAAGTGTGAATTTCTAACAATTGTAAATAATTTATGGTTGACGACAGTACAGACCAAAACATACATACCTAAAGCATGACTTTCTAAAAATTGTAAATAATCCATGGTTGACGACAGTACAAATAAGAATGTATATACCTAAAACAGTAAATCACGACTTTCTAACATTTATAAATAATCCATGGTTGACGACAGTACAGACCAAAACATACATACCTAAAGCATGACTTTCTAAAAATTGTAAATAACCTATGGATTACGACAGTACAAATAAGAATGTATATACCTAAAAGCCCGATATAGCCAAGTGTTTAGGGCGCTCGACTCGCAATCTGCGGGTCGCGGACTCGAATCCCCGTCACACCAAACATGCGTTATAATGTTGCGGTCAATTCCACTATTCGTTGGTAAAAGAGTAGCCCAAGAGTTGGCGGTGGGTGGTAATTTATCTAATTACACGTCACCAGAAAAGAAAAAAACAATAACACATTTTTGCGGCAAACTTACGATAAGTGAAAGCTGTTTCTTATTTATGTCTCTTTCGGATATAAAACTCGTACTTCGGCGTCGTTATATAATACAATTAACAAACGTAGACCACTAAAGTGAACAACGCATGATTTTGAGTAAGAAGGATATTAGAGCTTCAGATGCAACAGCATCTTATGTGACCCACGAGTGAACGAAATATGATTGATCTAAGCTCTGTGGAAATCAACATGCTCTGTTAGTTTCAACAAATGTTTCTGGAAAATGCAGTTAAAAATAATCAACAGTTCATTCAAAATTACTTTACAATTCTGCTATCACGTACATAATTAATTTTTGTGAGAGCTATTTTCTCTGACACTGATAAATGTCTTGATCTTATCGTACTCTTCATAATAAGCTAGTAATTTAGTTAAGAGCAGAAGGAAATTAAGTAGAGAAACCTTATTAACTAACGTAAACCTTTTTATTCCATTTTGGAGAGTCACTAAACCATATATGTTGCGGAAGGCTATTAAGTTTATTGAAACCTTTTGTGTAAATCCAACTACAAAAGTATTAAGGTATTAGACAGGGATCATGTGTAGGCACAAGCTAGTAAGGCCCCTTTAAACATTCTGATGTGATACGATAGTACACACTAAGAGTTAAAGCTATGTGAGTTTCTTAGAAGATTTATCAGCTAGCACGCCTCTGTGGCTATGGTATGCATGTAGCTACTAATCAGGATTCTTATGGGGTTGTTGTGTTTTGTAGGGAGACGTAAATACTGTAAATAGTGTCTTATGAACGTTTCAGCTCTTTCAAAGTGACAAGAAAGAGAGATAAAATAATGCCACGGATAACTCTTAATATTTCCTAATCTCATAAGATATCCAAAAGTGTCCCTAGCCCTTTTACTGTAAACAGGGATCACATTCAGTTAGTTTTAACCAAGAAATATATTTGTAGCACAATTTTGACTGAATAGTGACTCAATAATTAGACATAATCAAAGAGTTTACATTTTACTTTCTCTCTCTTATAAAAAAAAATGAAAAGTCTTTTTTGAAACTACAGCCTCACAGTCATGGCAAAATATTTCTGCTCGTAGAAATTAAATAGTTATATGTAAAAAAGTACAATAGAAAATTCATATATAACGACATTGAATAAGAAGGGCTAAGATGTCAATGACAGTAAGTCATTATTTTGAAGATTTTGTTATCACAGGCAATATATATATAAGTATATCGAGGTCAATTGCTCTTCATTAGAACGATGTTCTAGATTCCGTATTGTCCTTGGAGCTACTTGCTCCATTATTGATTGCTCTCAGTCTCATGCATATAATAACGCACGTTTACTTTGTACCACAATTTCCATTGCAACAAGCTTCTGTTACCTTGAGACACTTTCCATAGACCATCCATTGTATTAGAGTCCAAGACCACTTTTACTGAGCTCAGAAGTTCATTATTACAAAGGTCCAATGAAATTACTTCTCGGAAGTTGACAGATCGATTAGGTTTTGAGTAGTTCTAGTTTCTTCGGTCTCATTTCTAAGAAAAACAAAACAGCCGTTGATTTCGGGAAGTTTGTCAAAATTTTGGCTTGTGATATCCGTCAACTTCAAATCTTTGTTTATTATTTTATAAACAGTGCCATGAGACATGCATAGCTTCACTGCGTTTGACGATTCTATTTTGTAGAGGTTATATTTTTATCTTATTACTTATCTTATCACAAAAAGGGTGTACTTCTGGTAACTCATACCTTAATATATTATATAACTTAAACTGCATCAACGTAAATATACACCTAGCTGGTCTGAATAGAAAACTTGATCAGCGGTGGTGATTAAACAATCATGCTACTAAGAGTGCGTGAAGTCAATGTTAACGTGTAATATTCCAGAAATTGTAAAAAAACATATTTCACGGTGTTTATAAAAGTCACTCCTTATATCTACCACAAACTAAGTAAGACAAGTAATAAAAAAACATCTTATAAGTGTAAAATGATGTAGGAATGGCAGTGCCAAAAATGCAAACAATAATATAGGGATGATACAGTTATACATAGATCATCTTTACACTGAAAATGCACGAGCACAGAATGGTTACGAGATCGGTCAGTTCGGCCGATCTCGTAGCGAGAGTCTGTAATCATCAAGACATGGATGGTTTAACTCAACTTGGTTTTCCTTGTATGCAAGTCTTAGGCTCTTAGTTACACTACATTGATGCCTACCCTGACATGACCATGATGTTATGATAAACAAACTGCATACCAACAGTCAGGAATATATAACTTCCAACTGCAGTGATATTAAAGTCAAGCTTGTATATTCTTGTTTGCATTCTTTTTGGCACTCTAAACTCCACATTATTTTACATTTACAAAATGTTTTTATTACTTGTTTTGTGACGTTTTTTCCCTGATTGAAAGTTAATGTATTCTATGGATGTGTATAATAAAATTTAATATTATGTGTATTGTTTTTTTTCACTGCTTCACTTCGTACATAATATAGACGTTGGCTCTATAAAGACACCGATTGTACAGTGTACAAAGCATTGAGTATTCTACATGTTACATTCATCCAATGTTCATCTATTATTGGCTAATAATTCCTATATTTCTTTGAAAAATCTTCAAGGGGTAAGGATAACATAGTCTACACCAGAATTGTAATTTTTTTTTAATTACTACTAGTTATTAAGACAAAGCGATGACATCGTGCTCTGCCCAGAAACCCATAGAGTGGATTTAGGTTTAAAGTGGCGTTAGTGATAAAGTAGCTGTAGAGTTATCTCGACTGAAACAAGAAGAAAAAAGATGAACAATTTGGTGGGTTGTTCACTTTCTGGTTTGGTATCTTAGCGATGGTTTCTTGCCTTGTTTTTGGGCTTGTTGGGTAGAGAAACAAATGAAAGTGAGTGGCAATCATCTTTTAAGGTAAAACTCTCTGTCACTGTAGATTTTTTAGTGTGCATATTTGTATTATGCCTATTGAATACCTTGGCCATCCTTACACATAGAGTCTACCGACTCTATGATAGTTTTCACCTGTAATACTAAACCTAGTATTGAAAAACCCACATTTTACAGATCACTATCAGTCAGAGAAACAAGTACATCATAAAAAATGCAAAAATATATAAAAAATACTGATGCTAAATTTTGAAAACATACTCTAAACCGTTTTACATTTGTCGACCAACTGACAGGACCAACATTACAGTAACAAGGATAATATTCAGACGTGTCTGATATTATACTCATAAACTCCATATCACTAGATACAGTAGTATTATGTTAAATATTTTAAACAAACATTAAATCTTTTATATTCTCATACTAACAATGAGACTTTATCCTGCATTAAATATAAATATTTATGGACTTATCTATAACTACAAGACAAAACATGTTGCATGCTTTGTGTATTAATTTAAAAGAAATCCATTTTCTAATCATCGAGTGAAATAAATTTGAACTTTGACCTTATTTTTCATATATATAAAAATTACTAAATCCTTTGAAAAGTAAACGTGCATATCAAGTTCATTTGATTTAGAGGAGAACAAATATGTTCTTCTGACTTGTGGTAAACGTAGATTAACAGTGACCTTTGGTATTAGACAATAATTTTCAAATAAAAAATCAGCCTTATATCAAAATTAAGGATGATAAAGGCATGGATATATATTTCATCATTTTAGTTAACTACTCAAAAGCTTCTTAACAAATCAATTGAATACTTAGTAGTTTCGAAGCTGCCTAAAGCAAAATGGTACATAGCGTTGACTTTTGACAAATCACTAAAATATAATCTGAATCTGGAATATATTTGAATGTTAGAAAGGTTTTAAGGGAATTTTAAACATTAAATGCATATTCTAAGTCTCAGCTTTTAAAATGTGTAATATGTAGATAAAGACTTATATATGTGTGTGTATTTTTTTATAGGAGAGCCACATCAGGCTATGTGCTGTAACCACCAAGGGGAATGGAACCTCTGATTTTAGCGGTATAAATCCGTAGACTTACTGCTGTCCCCCCAGGAGACAAAGACACTTATAAGGTCTGATATTTGACTAAAGTCGATGTTTGCAAAAAAGAAAAATATATATATGTGTGTGTGGTTGTTGTTAAGCACAAAGCCACACAAAGAGCTCTGCCAACCTTGAGTATCAAAACCAGATTTTTAGTGTTATAAGCCCGCTGAGCTACGAAGGGCAGTAAGATAGTACATACTTATTTAACTTAACAATCATACTCAGACCTTCGTGAGTCTGTTGTAACTAGAAAACGCGTGGTATGTTTTATAGAAACATATCCATTCTGAATTATGATCCAAATGTCTTTTAGAGTATGCAAAAATAGTTAAACTTTACCCCAACTGATTCCGACGTGTCGAGTTTCATTAAAGTTCCTTACAATATATATACTAGCAATTGTTTAATGACTTTAGGCATCTAACATGCACGTATTATACAGCTATAAAAGCTGAATTTGTACCAATGAAGAAGCTTACATCACTCAATTTGTATACTATTTTTTTTAATTAAGCACACGTATACGTCTGTTGAGTAGAAAAACGATGTTACGTTTGCGGATTTCCTACTTCACACGTAGCAATAAGATTTAGTGTATGGTATATGGACAAGTTACCATGAGCATTTGAGCATGAATTCTCTCTGTGGGACTAAGGCAGACCATCTTGAGATTTGGTTTCAGAAACATTGAAATAGGACACGTCTGTGAAGTACAGGAAGAAATTTAACTTCAGTTTCGATTTCTAACGAAGATACGTATGGGTGTTTCGAGACCAATAAACATAGTACATCACGAAACTTTACGTGTCATCCATGTTAAACATGCACTTTATTTGGTTGACAGAACAGTGAATATAAAAAAAAATTTGCGATAAGTATTTAGTTACTAAATCATTGTAACCTTTGAAAAATAAAATGAATCTTCAATATTTCAGTTATTGAACTGATAGACTATAGGGAAGGCAGATATTCAATATCGCCAACTCATGGGGAACTATAATCGAATAGTGAGATTTGACCGTCACTCTTATAACTCCCCTACGGCCCCAAAGTCGGAGCGCGATTTTTCTTCCTTTTTGTTAAAGGTAATAGGAATCGAACCACGTAACCACGGATCTACAGTTTGTAGTTTATTCTGTTGTACTTTATATTCCTTTATAGGTACATCTTCAGGCTTATCTTCAGCAACATTGGGTTCTGTTAAACCCTACACAGTGTCGAGAAACAAATTAGCTAGAGTAATTTACATATGCATCCGTAAGCCTAACGAAAAATACTAGTGCAATAAATCACTTCCAAAATACGACTTGAATATTTTAACGTCATGACGATCAATAAGGATTCCGTCTAAAGTGTTTTATTTTTTGCTTCAAATACGCCACTAATTCTGTTAATATGGAAAAACTTTTCAAGGGCGTGTCTCGAAGATGTCAACCTGTTTATCAACGATCTATACGTCTCGTGAATTAATACAACAGCTAATCCTAGACGTAAGAAAAATCCATGCACTTTACATCTTCTCTAAAAATAAAGAGGAATGGCGGATACGCCATTTTGGTGCTTATGATTTCTCAAAATGGCGATACAGGACGATGTATCTAACTAATTTATACCCGTATTTTTTAGCCTTTTTTAAAAAGAACTTTATCTTTATGTTCTTCCTTACTTGTAAAAATCATATTCTATAAACGCACTAAAATAATCAAAAACATAAATAATTCTGCTTTGTGCGAGTGCCAACAAAGGCCATTTTCTTCCTGGCGTTCTTTAAACTATTTAGTTCATTCTCAAGTAGAAGTACTCATTAAAACATAGATTATACAAACCTAGATTGTGGTAAATTTAAAAAAAATAATAACTTCTTTATCACAGGACCCCCCTCAAAATATGAAATATACAACATTTAGAACTCCCACTCCTCTCTTTTTTGTGTATCAATATATAGATAAATGTACTGAGATGTCTTGAAGAATGCATCATCATTCAAACCTGTGTTTCATTGATTGAAACTAGATAATTCTGCATAATAAACAAGGGAATGATATTCTATTATTAATGCAAGTGTATCCACTGTGTTATGCATAATAATATTTATATCGTTTTTCGATTGTTTTGGTGAAGATTTGTTTGTTTGATTTCAGAGCAAAATTGCATAAATAGCCACCTGCGCTCCGTTCACTAGTTCACCCCGGAGTTTAGCGTGCTAACTTACCTCTGACCCGCTTGAGACGCGCCTAAGGATTCGAACATTAGATCTAATTAATATTATGAAAGTTTTAATATTAAGTAAAGGACTGTTGCACGTTGCATATTGAAACGAAAATATAGCGAAGTGGCTTAATTCTAGAGCTTTTCATTAATATCTCAATATTTATTTTTGGTAATAATGTAACTTCGCTGGTCAGTAAAGCTGGCTGAGCGCCAGTATACCTGAGAGTTTTATGAACATCAATAACTGCTCATACTTGCTGAGTCGGATCTCTCTCGAGATTCCAGCCTTGAAAGGAACAGAGTAAAACCTAATCTCACGGTCTGTTAACGAAACCAGTACAGCAACCTCGTAAATGAGAATATGTCCCCTACCACTTTTGTTTGGTTCACCAACCTGCAAGCTTTCGACCTTTAACTGAACGATACATGATGATTTTGGAATAATGGACCATTTTTAATGTTAAAAGATGACTTTGGAATGATAGGCCATTTTTAATGTTAAAAGATGACTTTGGAATGATAGGCCATTTTTTAATGCTAAAGATGACTTTGCAATGATAGGCCATTTTTAATGTTAAAAGATGACTTTGGAATGATAGGCCATTTTTTAATGTTAAAATATGACTTTGGAATGATAGGCCATTTTTAATGTTACATGATGATTTTGGAATGGTAGGTCATTTTTAATGTTATATGATGATTTTGGAATGACATGCCATTTTTTTAATGTTACATGATGATTTTGATATGATAGGTCATTTTTTAATGTTACATGACGATTTTGGAATGATAGGTCATTTTTAATGTTACATGATGACTTTGGAATGATAGGCCATTTTAATGTTAAAAGATGACTTTGGAATGATAAGCCCTTTTTTAATGTTAAAAGATGACTTTGGAATGATAGGCCAGTTTTTTAATGTTACATTATGATTTTGGAATGATATGGCATTTTTAATGTTACATGATGATTTTGTAATGATAGGTCATTTTTAATGTTACATGATGATTTTGGAATGATAGGTCATTTTTTAATGTACGCTCTAGGAGAAGCTGTATATCTCGGTGAAACACTTTATTCAACGACAATGTTAAAAAGGTAAAACAAACAATCCCTTGGACGGTTTTTCAGTGTATAAATATATATTACATCATTTGGAGGTACTCATTGTTTCATTGGAAACGTTAGGTAAGTTTTAGAATACATGTATAACAAGAATCCTAGAAGTATCTGACCTTTTAGTATTTTCAAAAACTTTCATGACAGTGAGCATGGAAAAATACAATTTGCTTAAAAATGTCTACAAAGAGTTTTGATTGTATAGATACACAGTTTAACTTGTGATTTAAAGCCCCATATATATTTTTTCTAATCTTAATATGTACTCTTTTGGTCTCGTCTGAAAATTCGATAGTGTTGATAGAAGGGAAAAAAAATTATGGCATAGAAATATTAAAAAAAAAACACTAGCGAGTATCCCTGGTGAAAACTTTAAAAAGTAACTAAAAAATGTTTACATTCACCATTTAACGATAAACGTATTACATAAATATATGTAAAGCATAACCAGAATTACACGTTTCGCTGAAAATATCTTGTAAAACTACTGCTTTCAAATGAATAGTGAAATAAGTTTGTTTAAGTCTATTGCTCTAGACGTGGCCTAGTGGTTAGATTGTTGAACTATAGATCTGAGGGTCCATGGGTCTCGTCTCAGTGCCGAAAAAGAAAACTCGCGTCCCGTACTTTGGGTTAGTGGATATATTATGAGTGAGTATCAAATCCCACTATTCGATTAGAATAGTCCAGAGTTGGTGATGGTGCATTCCCTATAATGGGTCATTATAAAATTAAGAACTACTAGCGACGACAGCACTTGTGTAGCCTTTTTAGAGTATTTGTAATAATTGTAAACTTTAAGTGCCTAAAATTAGAGTATAATCTTGTTAATAAAATATTTCTAAACGTTTAGATTAATATGTTTATCATTTATGCCACATATTGGCCGTAACCCATAAGAATGATAAAATATTTAAAAACATATATATAGATATATTATTCATTTCGGTGCTGATTTATTTTCACTAGGATTTTATGAAACATTTTATCTCTGTTTCCAGTTTTTCCTTTAGAATACATTAATTCGATAAACAGCAAAACACACAAAGTTACGTTTATATCTTTCTTTTCCCGCCTTCACCTTTTCTAAACTCATTCTTGTTTGTCCCCCGGTGGGACAGCAATAAATCTACGGACTTGCATCGTTAAAAATACAGAGTTCGATTCCCCGTGGTGGACAGAGCAAATTGCCCAATGTGGTTTTTCTTCCTCCAAAACAAATAAGCAATAAACTATTCTTTTTAGTGACTTCTTCTGCTAAAGAAAAGACAAATTAGTTGTGTTATTAATTGTGTCACTAATTAAAACACAAAATGAAAAATAACTAGGTATATGTTACATGCAGGACCAGCAAAAAAAAAATTGATGCTGGGTTTCGTTTTTCATCTCAAATTTAAAAATATGAAACGAGAACCTGAACATAACAGGTAAACAATTAATAATGTGTATTTGTCTCGGACAAAGTAAAGAATTAGTGTGCTATTGAGAATAAACAGCACGAAGTTCAGAAAATAGTTGTGATATTTTGTATTGAATGCAAAAGCTATCAATAAGTGAAACGTGTATAATCTGTAATATAACCTTTCATTTGAACTTTTTTTAGACACTCACTACACTAAGCATAGCTCCTCAACATCATTAATGGTGCTGTAAGATCATCCAATATACATGATAGATAAGCTAATTACAAGGTACTTTAGAAATTACACCGTGCATAACAAGCCCAGAGTGTAGTGAGTATAGACACTAACAATGGTATACATTCTAGACATACAGAATAAATGTGTTGAAGAAATTTCTAGTATTACAGGGCATTATTCGGTAAAATCTGATGAAAATATGAATAGGAACCACGACTACCTGTCTTCAGTCAAGACGTAAGAAAAAATCTAAATCATATTTAGAACAAAAACAGGACCTTAAATCAATGTTTTCTATAAGGGAATTTTTTAAATATAGATCCTTGCTTATATAAGAACGGAAACGGAAATCCATGTGACATCCTGAAAAGATTTCAGTCGCTGGTTAGAAAGTGAATCTAAAGAAATTTTCTAGTTGTAAACTATAGATTCTTGTTTAGAGCAAACTAGAAACTATAATTCATGCGACCTATGCATGTCGGTGAAACTACACCTCCCAAAAAACAACAACATTCTTTTAATAGTAAAATATAGATAACTATAGAAACTAGTGCGTTGCCTTTTTATTTTGCTAGAGTTTACGGACTTATAATAGTGAAAAATTATGAAATAAAATAAAAACACCTTGAAGTAAAGAAAAACCAGGCTTGTAGTAATAGTTTTTGTAACTGCGTAATTTAATTTGTCGAAATAAGTATGTCTTATGCTGAAGTTTATCTTTGAGTATGAAGTTTGCGCTAAAATCTGGTTAGCTACATTTTTAGTTTATGCGATTTCCTCTCTAAACAAACACAGCTAAAGATATTTACTAAACATTGCTTCTTTTAACAGCTGCAACATATGTGTCCTTTTAACACTGTTGCTCTTATTGCTTTTATTCTTTTTACACGAAAGTAGGTTTTGAGCGAAAATCACGGACTAGTTTCATTCTCGATCGAATTAGTTACATTTAACAATGACTTTTTCATGGAATTTCGAAGATGGAGAGTCCATTGAAATATAGATAATTTTAGCGCTCCCCAGTGGCACAGCGGTATGTCTGCGGACTTACAACACAAGAAACCGGGTTTCGATATCCGAGGTGGTCAGAGCACAGATAGCCCTTTGTGTAGCTTTGTGCTTAACTACAAACAAACAAACAATAAGTTTAGCTATATTTCACTACTAAAACGCAAGCGCAACAACTTATTGCGATTTTCATATAATCTAACTTCTCAGAATTTTATTCTAAATTTTAGTTATCAACTGAAACATTTTTCATGTTATTTTCGCTCTTAGTGGAGATTTATTTTTTAACCCTGTTTTTATTTAATAGTAATCAACATTAACTCTCAAGAATATAAATATATCTCTACTGTATTATTTACCTTTACGATTTAACACAGTAATGATGGGTATGCAAATGGGCAACGCCTCTACTGTCAAAACTAAATATTTTTAAGTACTTTCATAACTTTGATTTAAGTTATTCTATGTTCTAAGCATTTTTATTCCACCTTTGGAAATAAACCCGTTTGAATATGATAACCAATAATCTTCGATTAGGTTTCTAAAATGATTTATACGGTTTTCTTCCTTCATGCTTTCATTTATATTTCAAACTGGTGCTATGTGTATATCAAGCACAAAAACATTCTTAAAATAGAAAACTGGGTAATGTAGCACATAATGCAGTAAAATTGCACTGTATTTTAAACTCTTTTTGACAAGAAATGTTTGGCTAGTATAATAACTGAATTGAAGTAATAATTGTACTTTCCTTTTTTTTACCAATTCCAGGGATTCCTTCTGCAGCAATGGATTTCTGGAACAGCGTTAGTTTTGGAAATGAGCCATTGAAAGCAAACAAAATGCATGAATGATAAACTACTGTGTTATTTCCAAGTGCTTCTTTACTTGGTCATAAAACTAAACAAAAACACAACAACTACTTTTATTTATTTTCTATAATACTTTTCCATTGATCGACTATTCGAAGACATTTATAAGCACTTAACGCTGAATGTTTAGAAACCATTTACTGCTGAGTCAGAGGTAACGCCTCATATAGGCCGAAATTGTGTTAATTTCCTTACGTAACCCGTGTTTCGTGGCAAAGAAACAGTTTTAAGACAATTAATTTATATCAGACGAAATAAATCGTTCTTTTTCAAGTGGAGGTTATACTGAATACTACTCATAGTTTCTAAAAAATACGAAATACCAATGCTGAAGAACATATTTTACTTGGAGATTATGTTCTAACTGTTTGCCTTTGCCACATTACAATGACTCTGAAGCAATGTTTCTATGAGATCAGACTTTTTCAGAGAAGAGCCATGTCAATGTTGTCTCTTTCTTCTTACCCATCCTTCCATAAAATGGCTAATGTCTTAATTCTATGAATTTGAAGCACAAAATTATATAGACTAAAGATACAACGTCCGACGGAGTTATATCATAGAACTTTTCAGGTAAGGGGGGGTGACGGGTTATCGTAATTACTGTTTCTTCAGCCATAGTTCTCATAAACACAGCTGCTGATTTCAAGGTGTGACTGAAGGCTTGCAAATTCTTCGTCAATTTCTAATCTTTACTGAACTGAAAACAGTGCGACGAGATATGCTTAACTTCATCTCAATGACTCTTTTTTGAGCCAAAGAGTTCTCTTTAGTAATAGTAAACGCGCTCTGTAAATACGGGTGTTTTTTTCGAATGGCTTAGAGTGTGATTTCGGAGTCCTTTGCTGCCTTGACAGTTCGGACATGCGTGTTTTTCCATTTACAGGTAGAACACTGAAGATTTCTTTTCTCTAAAATGCTGTGCCCTTTGATTTTACTTTGCTTAATAATGTTCGTAGGAAATTTATTTTTAGAAAGAGGAGTTACATAACTAACATCAACTATTGTAGATATGTTACAAACCCGGTCTGATATATTCCTTTTCTTTGTGACTTTATATTGGCTGTGATTTTCACGTGAGTTGCTAATTTTCTTGTTAATAATCATTTTAATATAACTCAGTTAAACCTGCGTGTGTGTCTGGTGCCTGCCTGTCTGTCACGTGATTGTAACTGTTTGTGATT
>NW_013665746.1:287461-305707 GCF_000517525.1 Limulus polyphemus
GATTTCTTACTGTTCTGGTTAGACAGATTACGACCAGGTAACCACTGCCTTTTAAGACGGGTGCTTGTTGCAAACGGATTTCATCTGACCAATCTACCAAGGCTCCTATCTTCACGTTGGGTTGTTACAGATGGTCGACCAGATTGAGGACGGTCCTTAACATTCTGGGTGGCAACATGTTTTCTGACCAAACTGCTGATCACTGTGTAATGATAGCCAAGCTGTCTACCTATCGCCTTGTAGGACATACCAGCGGAATTCATGCCAATAATTTGAGGCGCAGAGATGGCCATTCTTACTTAAAATGATATTTTGCATTCAGAAATTCGGGACTTAAATACGGATTTGATGCACGAGAAAATAGTGCATATTGGACGTGAAGAAGGGAGCAAGTTGCACGTGGGGAAAATAAACGAGCCTGATTTAAATGTCACACCTGAACGCTCACATCCTTTTAATTATGTTTGAAATTATGAACATTGCTCAACATCATGAAAATTAAACCTTATTTTCAATTAGCAATCCTGAAAAATATTTGGGGGTGGTTAACTTTTTTCCAGGTGTATATATACGATATGAAATGTAAATTTTTTCTATGATTTAAGTAATGGAAAATACTACTTCGAATAACATTTAATTAATTTTGAAATGTGCTAGCAACAGGACGGTCCAGTATGATAATCGCTAGGCCTCACTAGGCCCAATAATGAATCATATAAGTATATTGTGTACTGCTATAACTATTAGAAAGAAATTTATTGAAATAAAAACAAATTAAAGGAGATTTAATTTTAGCATTCTATGACAGAAGTATGTGTTTACGAACAGATTAGTTAGATTTACGACTTGAGAAGCTCCGTGTTTTTTATTTTAGTCACTTATGAAATCATAAAGCAAATTTTTGTAAGAGAATGCCTTTCCATGAATGAGCAGAAATTGAATAAAAAATTGTGGTGTACAGAAAATTGCAAATAATTTTATTCTTATAAACGTTCAATGTTTTAATTGGCAATTAATTGGTCTGGGGTAATTATCATATTCAGAAACTTTGCAGGAAGTTAAACTGAGCTAATTTTGATATTTAATGCAAGTGTTTTGAGTTAGTATTTCTTATAAACATGGGCGGGCTGTCCATAACAGCGGTCCGTGCAATCACCGGGCCAGTCTATCAGTTTTCACTGAGGGCTGGACTATTATTATAAACTGAAATTAAATTGTTAGTTACTTTAGTATAACGTTCTGATTTTAAAGCTCTGCATACAATTGTTACTTCTTCCCCCCAAGAGGCTAAGCCAGTACAATAACCAAATTACTGGGCCACTACGACCCCTTACCAAATTTGCCCTGTTTATGAAGATGCTTTCTGTTTAGAAACTGATAAATGAGCGGTTAAAACTGCCAGTGAAAAGGTTACTAACTATCACGTGAAGGCAATGCGTTGAGTATGAACTTAGGAGAGAGTAAGCTGTGGATGTAATTGACAATTAACTATCACGTGAAGGCAATGCGTTGAGTATGAACTTAGGAGAGAGTAAGCTGTGGATGTAATTGACAATTATTATAATTCCAAGAGCTTTTGTACTTTTTTGGCATATCTTCAGCTACAGAATGGTTGCTTTAACAAATAAAAAAGTTATCAAAAAGCTGTTACGTAGTGTTTCACAAACGTTGTGACCAGTTTTTTTTTTAATGCTTCATTCAAACTCTTCCAATAGCACCAACTGCATGTTACCAGGCAAAGACAAAATTTATAGGCATCCTTCACAGCAGAATTTGGAGAACTATTTTTTTCATTGCGAACACATTCAATAAATTCCTGGAATGAACTTCATGTCATAACATAAAACACTTGAGTTTAGAACGATAGAATAATTTACAGGGAAAATCCGAAGAAAAAAAACGTTTCAAAAGTATATTCTTCTCAACGAAGTTGGTTTATAATTCACTTATACTTAATTCGATTAACGTTTATTCAACAGTTCTCACTACCCTCATCAAGGTTCAGCATCCAAGAAATGTTATCAAAAAGTAATTATATATATATATATAGCTAAGATAAACTAGAAATGATTATCTTGAACAAATAAGATTTTAAATGACTTAAGGAGATATGTAACCGAAAACTTATACTTTCTGTACTGTAAATGTGCCGCGAAAGTTCGTGTCATTACTTTTAAAATAACATTAGTTTAACATTACACTAATGAAATGAAGCTTTAAATTTTGAACGTAACAAACTCTATATCAAGTCGGTACAGCACTTTGAAACATTTTAGATTTCATTATAAAATTAAATATCTTACCTTAAGTAAAAAATGGCTGTTGCATTTTTCTTTTTGAAATATTTTTCCAATAGAATTTAATGAAGTTTCATCAAATTGTATTGAACGTTTTAAGAAAAAAAAATATAGCATGTCTTTTCACTATATCTACTATCTACCTATATTCAGCATTGAATGATGTATCGTTCTAAAGATAATTTTCCTTATAATTGTCCTTAAGAGCCAACTTAAAACAAATGCGCGATTTGGTGACAGTATTACTTTCAGACGATTGTGTTATCAGCTTAGCCTTTCCATTGCAGTACTACTTTGAAAACGAAGTGTTTATAGTAATTTTGACTTTGGGACGGGTCTAAACGTCTTTTTCAAATAAACTTCCGATTCCAGATACTGGTTTAAGTAACTTTGCACATTATTCTTCTTGGTTTTATCTGAAGGAGTTTTAAAGTATTAAAAGATTCACGAATGTCTTCAACTAACACGTAGTTTTCTCTGTGTTATTCAGTGAAAATCTCTTAAAGAAATAACATAAATTTTTATCTGTCTGGATAGACTATACGGTTGATTGAAGAAGGCTCTGTTTTGATTGACTCTAGTGTGGACTAGGAAATGCTCTATTTCGATAAACTACAACATTAACTAGAACAGGCTCTGTTTGGCTAGACCATAGAGCTGACTGGAGAAAGTTTTGTTTGGATAGATTATAAAACTGGCCGAAGAAACTTCACAAATTCATAGTTTCTAAAAAACTAGTAGTGATTTATCTAAAAATATTATAAACCACAATTTTAAAAGTTAGCAGTTGTAGTACGTTGGAAACCCCTGATAATTTTATCAAGAAAAAAAAACTAATTAAAAATATATGAAGAAGTTGAAATAGAATAACTTTATCTCTTTATTTAATCATTGTGTGCACATATAAACTAAATATTTTATCTCAGAATATTATTAGCAAAGACGCTTATCGATAAATATTAGCAAGTGCCTTACCTATAACCAATAGCTTGTTCGTTGGGAAGATATGTGTGTCCACTACCTTCGTCAATCTGCTTGTCACAAACAACGTGTCTAGCTTATTAACTAAACCAATTTCTCTGAAATTAAAGCAATGTTTAACGGGCCTGATCAGAAAATGCTAGTATTCCCACCAGTGCCTACAGACTCTGCTATGATGATATCTAGAAACAAAAAATATAAAATAAATCATCAAAAATAAGCAAAAAAGATGTTGTAAATCATTATTCTTTCAGTTATTCTTAAGTTAATTTTTTTCAATTACAAAAAAAAATTAATAACAATGCAAATATTTAAGAAATAACACATTTTAAGTTCAATTTAAAGAATTGAAAAATATTGTTTTTGGAGGTATTAATATTAAAAATGTAAAATTAATTCAATGCTCTTTGGTTGTCTGTACATCTTAATATATAGATAACAAAATGTTTCTATGGCCTTAAAAATTGCACTAGGTCCATCAACGACACAATATCCGAATCAAGTTTCCCTTTTGCAATAACAGGTAAGACTAAATCTTGTTGAATGGTTATATTGGCCAAATATTAAGTTTTTATAGCCTTTGCTCTACATGAAATGCAAAAAGGTGTTCTTTAAAAAGCTATATTTTGATAATAAATCCTCCCATTCCACACTCTGCAAAGTATTAACAAATATAGACAAAACATTGTTAAAGTATATTTAGGCAGTACGTTCAGTTTGTTTATGAATCAGTTTT
Organism: Limulus polyphemus; assembly: GCF_000517525.1. NCBI lineage: Eukaryota > Metazoa > Arthropoda > Merostomata > Xiphosura > Limulidae > Limulus > Limulus polyphemus. The sequence goes on from NW_013665746.1 coordinate 291,476, forward strand.
CTATGGACTTCTCCTACCATTTTTTCTTGCTTTCGAAACAACGTTTCGGTTTCCATCCTGATAAAATCTCAGCATGGAGTCTGAGATATCGTCTCGAAATCAAGAAAAACAGCAAACCTTAAACTTGCTGTGTAAGTAAAGTACAAATCGCCACATTTACAGTTAACTATTTTTATCTCATGTTATTACTCTTATATCGTAGCAACTTTTTCTATCTTCTTCAGTTGACAAAGTTCGAACTCCTTGGGTGAGTAACGACTATAAGAAGAACCCTCAAAGGACCAAGCCACTTGTGAAAGAAATATTTTTTACTTAAAGAAACAACTTTGCTCTGTGACCAAGAAACACGTATAAGAGAAAGTATTTCCAAGACTGCATTATTTTATTAGCACGTTAAAACAGAAAGGTTTAAACGACAGGCTGTGAGATTAGAGCGTCGACTAACAATGAAAAATCACACCAGACCTAGCTTAGTTTGAGACGTGTTATTGTTATCATACACTGAAGAACAATACTACAGTATCTCTCACAACATACACATCCATGCTATTATCACTCTAACAAATATAAACACCTAGGTGTATACGTAACTATGATAGAGTCGTGTCTTTCTTCCTATCTACTAACATAGGTCAGCAGAAAATTATGCATTGGTAACAATACTTGATTAACAAGATGGATGATTATTTAGCTTTTAGCTTAGATGAGACTGTTTCTCGTCACATTGGCATTAAGGTTCGTGAAAATGTAATGAAAACATACTGTATTAGGGATAAACCATTTATTTGTTTGGACTGGTCCAAATCACTTCATCATTCTCAGCCTTTGGAATTTCTTTGCTTTTGCTATATATAGAAGTAACCTGCCAAATATATCGATCAGTGGAGAGTTGGAGCTCTGTTGAAATGCAGCAACGTAAGCAATTCTGCTGCTATAAACGCTGATGAAAAAAAAAAACTGGAAAAGGCAATATATATATATATAAGCTTTAGGGTGGGAGTTACTATGGGAGTTTACAAGAAACAGTAATAAAGCTGGAAAGTGAGGAGACGGTGGTGTCTGACAGTTGGTTGGATATTGGTAAGAACTTCTGTTGATGCACAGCTAAAAAATACTACTTAAAATATTTGGACTAGAGAAGAGCATTTCTGCGTGCAGCAGTATTATGTATAAAATGGGCTAAAACAGATTTTGATTAATAAAAAATTGGGAAATTTTGCTTATAATTTCCATTTATGTGTAGACAAAGCTCAACTATAATGATAAAAACATTTATGAATTTTTTCTTGTAGAATTTCAAAGACAGTGTTTTCTGAAGTCTGTGTTCACAGTCTCGTTACAGAAGTCAAATTCAAAGAAAATAGAACGCTTTATTAATTCAACTGGGAACTAATTAATTTTCAGTTTTGGTTGAATACGATGACATCAAAATATATTCAAACACACTCAAACACGAACGTTTTGATAAATATTCGAATTAAATAAAGTTACCAAAGATTGATATCTATGAACTTCTATTAAAATTACAAAAAGAAAATGATTTTTTTGTCATCAGTAGGTAAAAGTCAACCTTTAAGTTTCTGTGATATATTTCTTTTACCTGAAAAAATTCTCATAACGCTGCTTTATAGCATATTTTTTTATTTTAAATAATTTGGTACCGGGAGTTAACCAATCATTTAATGGAATTATATTTATAATGATCAGAGCCAAATAAAAAACAATACCTGTACCTCAAAACTGAATTACTTCGTGGACATATGTAGAGTTTTTTTGTTTTTTGTCGAAAGGAATATAAACTTTCACCAGAGGGAGTTAAGAAGTTCATGTCAGGATTAAATATTGTAATTTCTCTTCCAGTACAAACGAACCAGTAAACACAGACTTGATAAATTGTTAAGACTACATATTCTTTAAAATTGCTAGTAACAGATGCTCTATAAGGAAGATCAATCATTAGTCTTAGGACTCTCTTTTGTAATAACCAGACTGGTCTTAATGCACAGAAATTTGTACCCCATGCATTTATACAGCAAGTCGTTTGACTATAAAAGATGGCGTAATAAATTTGATAAAATGCTCGAAGTGGAAAAACTTTCTTGCACCATGTCATAATATATACTATTCTAGCAAGTTTTTTGGGTGTTATTTCTATTTATCTATCCCATTTAAGGTTGTTCTAAATAATAACTCCAAGAATCTTAATTGAATCAACTCTGGATGAAGCATTTCCGTTCACTTTCAAATCGGTATTAATCTGTTCCCTTGAAATAATTTCTGTTTCGTGTTTATAGTTCGGTAAAATGTTTACACTTTTCATAACACTTATACGGTCAGTAATTCACTATACTTAACCTTTCGTTTTCTGATGTATCCGTCTTATCAGAAATAAGACTCGTGTGATAAGCGCTGGGCTTCTGCGAAATATAACTGAATACAAAATATAAATATTTATTAGTCAAAGGACGCTTTTATTCATGTTTCGATAAAGAATTGTTTGTTTGTGTATAACTGCAAAGTTAAACAATGGGTTTTCGTCGCTGTGCCTATCGCGGGTATCGAGCCTCGATTTTTAGCGCAAGTCCTCATGTTTAACGTTGAGTCACTGGGGGTATTCCTTGAAGGAAAACTCAATACAAATAACAACATTCACGCGTTAATAAAACATTATTTTCAGATTTCATAACAAAGTTTTATACTTTTTTTAATGAATAGTTATTTTTAAGTATTAAAATTGGATTTATGAGTGGTTTAATGAAGGATTATTTTGTCTTCCTGTAAACTATACTCTAAAAAAAATTTTAATTTAAAGAACGAACTTGTGCAGTATGTTTTATGATACGGGTACAAGAATTTCCTTTCAGAGAATGGAGTTTGTTTTCAAAATGTAATTAACGCATCATTCCTTCCACCAAATTCAGAACATGGCACAAAACAATATAACTAGGTAATGTGAAATATAAACAAAGTGCAAAATAACATCTTTAAAACTGTATATAAACATAATATATAACTTTAAAGAAACGGAACATCCAAATAACGCTTCTAGTTACCACTTCCACATTCTTTAATTTATCCCTTTGAGTTAATTATGTAAGGTATTAATAACACGGTATATGTTACACATTGTTTGGGCCTGAATATTGCTGTTGTTGTTTTTCTAATGGTAAGTTCAAACTCCATTCTTGGGTGAAAGACGTGACATAACTTTTAGATTTTTCGTCTTCCTTCCCATACTATTATTGTTTCGGCTAACTGATCTCAAGTTTTAATATTTTCAGAACTAAAATGATTTGTGTTTGTTTTAAATGTTTTCGTATTAAATACTATTTTTTCATTGACAGAGATATTAAAATTCGACGACTTTAGTCCCCGGTGGGTCAGCAATAAGCTTATGGACTCACAGTACTAAAGTCCGGGGTTTAGTTCCCCACTATGGACAGAGCGCAGATACCCCATTGTGCAGCTTTGCGGTAAAAACAACAACACAAAACACTCACACACAAAAGAAAACAATAAACAACGATTTTAAATCATAGGAAATAACTAATAATCGATATCATTATTTATTAACTAAGTCTTCTTCACAACCTTCATTAAATATTTGTATTATTTGCCATAAAGTGTTTTTACAGACGATGTAGAGGACGCTAATAATTCAAGATAATATTTCACATGTTAGCAATATCATGCCTTTTTCATGGATATTGATATTTATGAACGGGCATATTTGATTAAAATAATCAGACCTTTATGAACAGAGTGTTTTGTATTAACTGATTTAGTTTTTGTTAGTCTGTCTTTTATTCAAAGCTGGAAAGAGGGATGTATGGGATGATTTCTTACAAATTATTGAATTTCCTAGTAATGGTATTTTAGTTCTACTGTGTTATCGAACCATAGAGGAGAGTAATATAATTCCACTATATCAATGTAATATTTATATTCTGTCGCTAGGTTTATTACCTGAGTTACATTATAAAGGATAAGATTTGAAATTTTTAGATATATAATTTGGACTTCTTATCTTCGTAATTGGCAATATGCGATTACTGTCATGCCCACAGCCAGCCGTGAATGATTAATGTCAGGATAGCTTCGAACGTTCTGAGTTTAAGCGCCAACTCAGTCTTACCTATTTTCATTATTGTTTTCCAGTTACGAGCATGAATGGTTTTCATCTTCAATTGAAAAGTTATTTGAAGAAACTTCATATTTCCAGCTCCTCTTGGAAGCTATTTCCGCGGTTAACTACCTCCAAGTTTATATCTTTTGCATTTGTTCTCCAACTGTTATGAAATTTGTTTTTTGAATGGATTTATGATTGAGCCTATGGATATATAGATTGCACTCCGTAAAGACTCTCTGCAGAGTTATATGTTGCAATGTCATCCCAAAGTTATTCAGTTGGATTGAGATCCGGTGATGATACTTGCCAAGAAGAATTTCTGAGCTCACTGCCATGATCTTTGAACTAATGACGGAGGGAAGAAGCACAGCATTGTTAGATGAACATGATGACGGAGGGAAGAATTGCAGCATTGTTTGGTAAACAAGATCAGCAAACAGCAACAACAAACCGATACACTCTGAATATTGTTCTAAAATGAAAATTCAGGGCCTACAAATGTGTAATGTTTCCTATTTTCTCACTTTAACGTCAGTACAGAAATAAACGGTCAAATGCGACTCACCAGACCATATCACACACTTTCAACCATTCATTGTCCAAAGTTTGCGCTCTTAAGCACTACTTAAAACCTTACCATTACGTTGATACTTGAGATAAGCGACCTATGGACAGGTTCTTAGTTGCTATGTAACAGTTTTTCTAATTTCCTTTGCATCGCGTGATAATATTGGAGGCTGTCAAATTCTGACTTCCCTTGAAGGAATTAGTCACTTATCACACTGTGTGATGACTGTCGTACTTCATAAACCTCTCCTATCGACGTTTTTATTTTGTCAGCCACCAGCGGTTGAAGCCTACAGTTTTTCTAGTGCCAGATCTATTACCCTTTGAGTGCCACTATCGATAGATTCTTATGACATTCAACAACCACTCACAGAAATAGTCTTTGATAACGACATTCCTACTCTTTTAGAAGTTGAGGACATTCTTTCTGTTACACTACGGTTTGTAGACTAATTCTGATAATGACCAAATCTTTGTATTTACAAGGCTAAAGGAATCACTTGGTACATTACTTTATCATTCTGTTTACACATGCAAATAAACTGAGTGTTTAATAAGTGTGTTTGAGAGAGTCCTAACAAAGTGACCAGCCAATATATATTCTTATTGTAGAATTTCGAACACTCCTCTGAAAATACTATGAATAATTATATAATACTAAATCATATATTTGTTGTTTTATAAACTTCATCAATTATGCTATCAAATGTGTTTGCTATGATGTAAATATTTGAGCAATACTTTATTTGTAGATAATTATTAGAATTTGTCAAATTTGCTAACTAATTTTTGCCAGTATGTTTTCTCAACTACATACTCTCATATACCGTTATTTATATCTATTTGCTGATTGGATATATTTTAAGTAAATCAGTTATTATATATATCTGGCATACCGTATTTTAAATATTATTAAAAGATTTTGATGATTTCAAAAGAATATATGATTTACATTCGAAACCAAAGCTCTTTATTCTGTATTTTATTAAACATTTTGAACTTTATTTTTCCATAACTTAGAAGTTTTTAATATTTACGAGTTGTGCCTGTTTTTAGTGACAGTTCCTGCATACTAATAGGCATTCTACAAACCTTATCTTCATACTTACCGCATAATCTACACATCAGTGGTATAATATTTTAAACTTTTGAATATATTAAAAAAAGAGAACGAAGACTTCTAGATTTTTCTTCAAGATTTTTAATTTTTAAAAGACTTCTTTTGGTACAAGTTCTGCAAAAAGTTTATCGCTGTTTTGTGTAGATATCACTGATATCAAAAAACAACAACCAGAGAAACGATTTGTGTCTGAATATAAACACAGGTTAAATAATGACAAAATTTACATTTAAAACTAAAATGATAAAAATTTCTTTGAGGATGTTTTTTTTTTCAATCTATTTTTCTCGCTGCTAGACTCTATTCTCTGTTGCAGTGAGTTTTAACTTGGTGCGCGTTTCAGTAATGAACTTTATCTGTTACCGACTTTTTTCCATATTTCAACAAGCTTTGAAAGTATAGTATATGTAACTTTTACCTATACACATACGGGTTACTTTTTTTAAACAGCTATTCCATAATTAAACTTGTAAGCATGTGACTCTTATTTGTGCTATTTTCAAGGAAAAACTATAACCATATCTTTACTGACTAAACCATTACTTATTATTTCATAAGAGTGTGTTTAACAAACGTTTTGTGTATGATTGAAACACAGTGTCAACCAAAAGTAACATATATTTCTGCAATTCCCATGTAATATATATCTAAATGGACTTGGTACAGAGCAAAAGAAATATTTACACAACATTTTTACTGCTTTTAATAGTTATATCTATTTAAAACTATAATGTAACGAATAACATATAAAGAGGAATGAAGTGAACAACTGTTCGTGACAACGAACAATAGTAGTACAAGATTTGTTCAATCAGCTCAAATTGAGAAGTTTGAAGTAGTGAGATGCTTTTTTCATTAGATACTCATTCTCATATATATGTACTGTTCTCACAAGTCTGCTCTTCGAGGGGTCCTAGTTGTCATGTTATAATGTGGTATAGTATTTCCTCTGACCTTTGAGGTATCTTCTGAACTACTTTTTGTCAGGTGTTTAATCCATTTATACACATTATTGATATCAAAGCTGGACCAGCAGGTGAATACTGAAAGGCTCTGGTTTAATTGTTAGAATTAATCTCTTCAGGTGATTTTAAAATGTTCTGTAGCGTGAGGCCCAGACTTTGAGCGAGTCATTCCAAGATGTATTCTGATATGCATGGACATTTAAAATTTCAGAAACTTTATATATTCTTTCCACTGTGCAAGATGAAAATCACACCACAACTTCCCCACCACAATCTTTCACAGGTGGTATAACATAACCATGGATGACTTGCATAGTGCTTGTTTCAATCACTTCAATATTATATGAGATGGCTCTCATCATTCTAAAACTATACGAAGTGGTTCTCGTTACTCTAAAACTACACGAAGTGGTTCTCGTTACTCTAAAACTATATGAAGTGGTTCTTATCACTCTAAAACTACAGGAAGGGGTTCTCATCACTCTAAAACTACAGGAAGGGGTTCTTATCACTCTAAAAGTATATGAAGTAGTTTTTCTCACTCTAAAAGTATGTGAAATGGTTCTCATCACTCTAAAACTATATGAAGTGGTTCTTATCACTCTAAAAGTATATGAAGTGGTTTTTTATCACTCTAAAAGTATGTGAAATGGTTCTCATCACTCTAAAACTATATGAAGTGGTTCTTATCACTCTAAAACTACACGAAGTGGTTCTTATCACTCTAAAACTATATGAAGTGGTTCTCATCACTATAAAACTACATGAAGTGGTTCTCATCACTATAAAACTAGATGAAGTGATTCTCATCACCCTTAAAAGTACATGAAGTAGTTCTCATCACTCTAAAAGTATATGAATTGGTTCTCATCTTTTCATAATTACATAACGTCATTCTCATCACTGTAAAACTACGTGTAGAGATTTTCGTCACTCTAAAACAAATGAAGTGGTTCTTATCACATTAAATTATTCTTATTTCATTCTTATTACATTATCGAGTTTTATAAAGAAACCTAAATAAAGTGGTTTTCATCTCTCCAATATTACATGAAGTGGTTTCTACCACTCCAAAACTATATGAAACGATTCTCATCTCTCCAGAACTCTTTGCAATGGCTCTCATCACAAAACCAAGATTATAGTGCTGATGGGCTTACGAAAAGCTAAACAGCTTCAAGCAGTATTAAATGTATTGTATGTTTTGCTTGTTCCAGTCTTCCTAAAATATCTACATTCGAAAATAGTGCGCTGTACAAACCTTACAGATCTCACTCATTTTCATAGTTGATATAATAAAGGTATATTGATTTGATGAAAAAAGTTATTTTTGGCATTCTTTTGCAATTTTCAAGGGTAAATACCTGTCACACTATGACAGAAGTCATACGATTATTAAATGTTGTACTACTATGTTTCTGACACTGTTAAATGTGTTAATTCATACTAGATAACACATGACGAAATACTACATTTATTTCACACTTAGAAACGGATTAGTAAGCGTACATATTAATGATTTATAGTTATCCTACAAAGATCAATTGTTGATCATTACGTATCACTTAAATTACATTTAAGTCGAACGTTTTTCCCTCCTTAGATTTTATTACTTTATTAACCTCAATTACTTTGATGTTATTTTAAGAGTCCAAATGTTCAGAAATAAAAAAAAACATTTTATTCTGTGTTTTTGTTCACAAACTACATCAAAGTACGCATTCAGAGCTTACACTGTAGATCAAAATAAATCTATCCTTTTTTCTCGCTGATCTTTCAACGTTACACAAGAGACAGATATTGATAGTGTCTGGAAGATGCGATGTCCTATCTCAGTGATGGTATTTGGTAAATTATGTTCTAAATCTCCATTTAGATAGAGAGAAAACAAACACATAGATACAAGAAGACACAATCGACCGATGGATGTATACAATTTCTGCTTATTTCTTTTTTATACAGATTTGGCTGTTTATTTTTTTTATGTTAACATAAGACTATTAAATCTATGTAGATACATATTCGAATAGGTACATAGACATGTTTATGCAGGTAGACTGATGAGGATTTAGAAAAATAAGTGAAGTACAAATGCATTTTCATCAATTTGAAGTTTTAACATGTCACGCCCTAAGACATCACATATTAGAGCAGTTTACTAATATATGTAGAAAACGCATACAAAAAGTATTATAATCTTAAACAATATTTCAACAATAGTAAATTAGTTTCAATAATTTGGGTTTAGTTTGTTTAGTTTCAAAAAGCAGGTTGTGTTTCTTTTGGAAATCTTTCTGACATCACCTAACATAAATGCACGAATAGACTGTAATTAGACTAAATACTCAATTAAGAATAACAACAACAAAATGCAGCTACAATGTATCCAAACTAAGAATATAAATATAGAAAGGACATTTTTTGTTTATTTGTTTTTAGAGCAAAGCCACATTGAACAATCTTCTGTGTCCCATAGCGGGGAGTCGAACCCAGGATGTTTAGCGTTGTAAGTTGGTAGACTTCACCTGTTCTACCGTGGAACATAGACAGGAGAAAGACAAAATATGTGATTACAACTTTTCTCCCCTCTCTTCCTCACACACCGAATAATTTATGCTTTCAAATTTTTAATAAAACAGCTTAAAAATTATATTTATGTATAGAGTTGAATACGTTATATTAAACCGATTTTCAATATGCAAATCATGAACCGCTTGGTGATCGCAACAGATATAAAATCGCGGAGGAACGCAATGTATAGAATTATATTTTGACATCGTTTAATTTCATAGGAAATGTGATGCCACCAAAAATTGGTCGCTTTTGCGAAGGGTGTGTAACAGCTCTTTCTGACGCATAATAATCATACACTCTTAAAGATGTGTTCAGATCAGGGATTTAGAATTTCTAAGGCGGGGACATGCCTTGTTCTTAATGACATTGGTAAACAAATGCATATGGATCAACTTGTGGAACGAGGACCACTCATAAAGAGCCCTACGATAAGTCTTACACCAAATGTGGTAAGAAAAGAGCCGCGTCTTATAACGGGTAAGAACCATCCAAGTGGGCCAGGCAACATAATAAAGACGAATCCTTGTCTCGAAACGAAGCTAATAAGAGATGTTCAACCAAGATAAGGCTTAGAATCATACCTTCCGTTCAATCATCACATACCTCAAGGAGCTGGAGGATAAATCGGATATTCATGCTATTCCTTATGAAGACGTATCGATCAAGTAGCCAGACGCAGCAGCAATGGATTTCTGGATGATCAGAGTGTTCAAATGAGCACTGGAAAATTGCCGTCTCTGTACACCTGATGGAATATGGAATACTATCAATTAATATTGATGATCTTTAACCATAACCACCTTAAGACGAAGCCTTTTGCAATATAAACTACACTGCGGGGCTATTATCAAGATGTACGGTCATCAGATAGAACATGACGGGACAGTAACGACGTGGTGAGGCTCCTAGATCGTTTTAATATTTCAGTATAACGTCCTCAACCACTGTATGTGTACATGAAGCCAGTTAATATTAACGCTCGATACTCACATCTTGACCATATTATCTATGAAGTCCTAAAATACATATTAAGGCCTGAGAATCGCTCTCCTTTGTTATATCGTTTATGAATTGTACCAAACCTCCTCACAATACACATCAGTTGCAATAAGCGTTATACTCGCTTTTAATTGTAGTTTAAACAAATACTCCTTACTTTTGTCACCTTGTCATTATCAGGAGAAGGTTTGTTGAAATCTGTGAAAGACGGTAACCAAGAATAGACGGACAGGCATACAAAAGTATAGAAAAACATACACACAGATACAGAAATAAATTGACAGACAAAATATAGATAGATACATAAAAATAAACAGACGGATAGTTAATGAATGACATTAATAAAATACGTAAAATAACATCCCTTAAACAAATCTTTGTGATTGTTTGACACGTAGAATATAGTATTCATTCAGTACTAAATGCAATAAAAATGCATAACTATATTTCTTCAACAAATTAAAATCTCAATGAATTTTTTCCGTTTTATCCAATCTGAGCTCTATAAGCTCAGACAAATTTATTATTCCCTTGGAAGAAGCGATAAAAAGATAGACCTTCGTATGTAGAAGAACCACTAGAATTCTACGCCACTGAAATGTGTACAACAAATCGTGAGTGACATTAATAATCTAAGTTAACTGAACCAGAAGTGCTGAATCACATCTACTGATTTCTATGGCAGCAATTATAAAAGAAAACAACAACTGAATTATTTTTATGTCTAATTTTCTTTATCTCTATGTGGAGACAAGAACAAAATCATAAAAAATAAACAAGCTACTATCTAAAGATAAGTAGCTTGTTTATTTCTTATGATTTTGTGCTTATTTACGTACAATGAGCTGATCGAGCGTAACAATTTTCGCTTATCTTGGGTTCTAAGGTTTCAAAGGAACCTGTAGCAACTCCGGAAATCAAACTCAGATGTATATTTATTTCTGCTGGTGTTTTAAACAGCATTTAATTTATTGAAACTAGGTTTTGAGAACACGAATAATTTTTCATTTACGTTATAAAAGCACCGATCAAAATGAAATTATATAATATAGAAAAATAATTTAATGACCTCGTGGTCGTAGTAAACCTAGTCTGTTAAAACCGAAAATTCCCAAAAGAGTTACACCCTAGACGTCCTGAAAATATGATAAAAATTGCATGGTGAATGTTACACTTAAAAGAAGGCAGTACCTTTTATTTACACCTAATATAATATCTATTTTCTCTCTAAGTAGGGGTGGCTTAATGTCTTGAAGAGGAATTGCCACACCTGTATATTATCCAGCTATGCCGAGCTTTGCTTGGCAGAATTATAATAAGTATAATAATTGAGGTACAGGTGTTCTTTACATATGTGCTATACACATTAAGCCATTTACATATGTGCTATACACATAAAGCCATACCGGTGCGGTAACTATCCAATATCAAGGAAAATTTTCTGCCAGTCTGTTGACGCATGCCCTCCTAAACATGTTGACCGATCCAGACCAAACTTGACATACTAATTTAGTAGCCCATACGCAAATCAAATTCATGCTAAGGTTTCCCATATGTTGAAAAATAAAATTATTTTATAAAATAACTCCTATATCGTTACTGCATTAACTATTGTAAATAGTTGAGTTTAAACAAAACTTACATCAACACCACAACAACATTCTACAAGTCAAAGATTATAAATAACATTTTTAGCATTTTGGCTTCTTTCCCATAATAACCACAATATACAGTAATAAAATATCCAGCTACAATGCGGAGAATAAAGATAATGCTACTGTTTAAAAGTTTCCCGTTCTTTTCTGATTCACAGCATTTAACTTCCGGTTAAAGTGTTTCCTAATTAAATTATTTTTAGGATATTTCTTAATTCTGAATGTAGAATATAGTTTGCTGTGGAAGCAAAATTCAAGATTATTACTCAGTTTAATGCATTAAAGTAGAAATCTACTGTGAAATGGACTGCTTTGAACAAGAAATGGCGCAACTGCTTTGCCATTTCTGCCAAGTTTCTTGACTCAACTTCTGCACTTGATCACTTTCGACCCACTTCCCCTATCTTACAACAATTTTTCTTGGAGAAGGAACGCTACTGGAAATCTTCATTTTAGCAAATTTGTGAATGTTTCCAAAAGACAAAAGATGGAGGAGCGCAGACTCCTTAAAATAACTTGGAAAACTTTTAAGGTAAAACATTTAAAGTGCACTACAAGAACTTCAAAAAGAAAGTCAATTATAGACTGAGAGTTCGCTTTTACTTGTAGACTTTCATCAAGGGTAGCGCTGGGTATGGAACGTGCTGCTCCAAAAGTGAGTCACATCTACTTAATATAGTTATATGCTTGAAAAGTTCATATATTACTAATCCTTCATTTCTTTTGTTGTAATTACCAGATAGTTCATCACTGATTCCTAAAAATTAAATATAACAATATGTTACTTCATTTATTAATTGTTTATGGTAATAGAAAACAAAAATGACAAAAAAAGGTAAAATATTGTTTACGTTAAACATAAATGGGTGTTCCCCGAGGAAGCCTTAAAACCTGATAGTTTGTTAAAGTCTCAAAACGAGCTTCCGTCTTCTATAATTTCTTCATGGATCGTTTGTTCCAACTCGCTCTTTGTAAAGGGAATGAATTACATACTAGTGTCTTCACATTCCCAGCCAGTTCTCTTTATTTTCATGAGAAAGCTCTGGGAACATATTTCGTGTTATTTTATTTAAAAAAAAATATTATGTAAATTCAGAGTATTCTATGAATAAAACTTAGTTCATTATTCAAGAAACCTTATTTATGGACCAGTGATTACGATAACAAATACTAAAAAAAAGTCTGTGTGTAAGATAATTGAGTAATCTGGTGAGAAGAGATTGGACTTTGCAATAATACAGGAATATTTATGGGCGTATTTGATGTGCTAGACGTTTGTTGAAAATTCACAAAATACCAAATCTAAAGGGTGTTTTCAAATTTATAAATAATTACTTCATACATTATTCGAAAATATAAATTTAATTTTACAGGATTAATAGAAAGCGTTTAAAATTCTTAGTATGGAAAGGAAGTTTTATATATTTGTGATTTAGGAGATATGGTGAAAGTGACTCGTAGTTTAATCAAATCATTGGTTCCTGTTTGCTACGCAGACAGTTAGTCAAAGTATGTATTTAAGAAAGGATAGAATTTTTACAACTAGATAAACATAGATCTTCGCCCTGTTTAATTAACTTTCAAACCCTGATATGACCTTAGAACAAGGACATATAAACAAATAAAAACACCCACACCTACTGCTTGGACAGAACAACCTTCTGACCTGTTTTTCATATGACCTAATAATATAGCTTAAAATATGACTGTATCTATTATATGGTGATTTATGGTACACCCCAATGTCAAACTTCTATGTTTGTTGTACAAAAGGTTGTCCATATAAGATAAAATAGGGCACATTTAATAAGAATAATGAATACAAGTTATAGTATTAAAAGTAATTTATATGTAGAGCTGACTTGGTTAATCTCAGGCTTCAGTTTGTATATGAACATATATGTTCACACAAACTGAGGCCAGAAATTAACGAAGTGAGTTCCGCATATAAATTACTTTTAGTACTATAAAATAGGGTATATCCTTTAATTACATTTTTAAGTGTAGTAAGCTACTGGACTATATAAACAATGAAATTATCCGAGTCAACATTACTAATTTTTTGCCCTAGAAGCCAGCACCAGACACAAAAATAGGAACAAAACCATGTTACCTGTTGATTTTTTATTAAAATTTCCAAATATACACCTGGAAAAAAGTTAAGCACCCCCGTGTTTTTTTCAAGTGATTCAGATTCAACGTTCTTGTGACTGATTATAAATT
>NW_013665746.1:306555-312691 GCF_000517525.1 Limulus polyphemus
TTGATGTGCAAACACTACACGTGTTAAGTAGTTGTCATGAAAGTTGAGGAAGCAGTTCACTGATATATGCAGTCTCTTGATGTGCAAACACTACACGTGTTAAGTAGTTGTCATGAAAGTTGAGGAAGCAGTTCACTGATATATGCAGTCTCTTGGTGTGCAAACACTACACGTGTTAAGTAGTTGTCATGAAAGTTGAGGAAGCAGTTCACTGATATATGCAGTCCTTTGGTGTGCAAACACTACACGTGTTAAGTAGTTGTCATGAAAGTTGAGGAAGCAGTTCACTGATATATGCAGTCCCTTGGTGTGCAAACACTACATGTGTTAAGTAATTGTGACCGTTAATCAAAATATGATAAAACTTTAAACGTTATATGTTATATGAATGTACAAATAATATACCAAATACAGTTAGAGTTAGAGTTATAGAGTAAAATAACAAATGACAATTTAGGACGAATAGCAACTAACAAATGTTAATTATTAATTTCGGTGGTAGTGTGGTCAGTAAGCAAGTCAATAAACATTTAATCCATTTATAACATGGTAATTAACATCAACTGTATTGAGCTATATGTAAAACATGCCACGAATAAATTGCATTAATTCAATAGATAAAAGTTCATGCTGGAAAGGTGTGCAGGATTTGTGAAATAAACTCAATAAAGCTCCACAAGGCTTGGCCAGCTTAATTCATTTAGGTTAAGCCTAAATCGTATATGTTAAACATTAGGGCAAAATGGTTCATTTGGAAGCATGAGTAACTTCCCCAGTGAACATTAGATGGTGGATATTAATTAGGCTTCTTTAATCTAACCCTATGAACTTAGATACGATTTCTATACAGTTTTTACCCTCTTTCAATATCCTCGTGTATAGAATTTAGGGCTTTTCAAGCAAGAATATGTTTGATGCAAGTTGCAAATGGCAATGATAATTTGTTTGGTAAATGTGTTTATATATATGTGTAGTTTTCTCAATTTTGATATAATGTTTCCTTGAGATATTCTATTACTTGGACTAGTTATTATACTGTAAGAAGAATTTAATATACAATATAGTGACGTATATATGTATATACAATTCTTCTTAAATGCCTGCTTATTACTTCAGATCTTTACTGTATCTCCTGTAGATATTTTACTAATTGTTATATACTGGGACTAGATGCTACATCATTAATTATAAAGATATGCACTAAATATAACAGTAACGTCAACAATTGACGTTTTAATATGTTGTATTTAACAACAGTAGTATTTCATCACAATAAACTGTGGATGTTTAAAAAGCACATAAAACTTGGCTAGTGAAACAACTTACAGTGCGAACAGTTTTCATATAGCTGTTTAACGATTTTTAATTTTAACAATCAGCTATTGATAAAGGTCTTCCATCCAAAGTCGGATCACCTCAAGTTCGCTGGACCAGAGAAGCAAAGGAACAAGTATAAACCTTGAAATTTCATCTAAAGTATGCGAATAAAAGGCGTTTAAACTTAAGGAATCTTGCTGAAGAAGATCGATAAGTGCGCTAAGTTCAGAACAAAAGTATTTATGGGCAGTAAAATAGAATGCATTGGAAAATGTTATTGTTGCTCTTCTCTACTTAGAACACCGTATTGGACCTGTTCAAAATAAGTAATATCCTATTGTGACATTTTAACACATAGAGTCCCGTGAACAATGTTTTGTCGTGTTAGTCGTTGAAAGCAATCAAAAAGTACTATGTTGTTATATATATTAAACTACTATAAGTAAAAATTGTAGAATCCGAAAGTGCTGCTAATAATAATATTAAATTTATGGAAAACAAATAATTGAAAAGTGCCGAATCTAAATTATCCAGTTGTTGATTAACAAATAAAAATATTCATATTTATTTGTCACCTGATGGGTCAGCGATAAGTTTACGGACTTTCAACGCTAAGAAATCCGAGGTTCGCTTCTCCACGCTAGAGAGAACTCCGATAGTCCATTGTGTGGTTTTTTTAAATTAAAACGTATTTGATTAATCATTTGGTATTCTCACTTTGATTAAAATTTGAATGTTTTTAGTATTTCATTAGTGTCATTGATATAAGAGAGAAAAGTTCGAGATATCAATAACAATGTAATATAAAAATATAGAAATTCTGCCGGAGAAACCCAAATTTCAAAAATGGAATGAAAGCCATAGGAATAATAGCGAACAGTTAAGTACAACAACCAGCAGTCTATAGTGTTAAACAAGTCATTTTAAACGAGTGTTGCTTTTATTACTAAATTAGAGACTGGGATCTAACCTCTAACAAATAAATGTCCACAAGTCCAAATATTACATAGAAGCTTCAAATTAGACTTCATCCATTTAAAAAAGAAATATTCAACATTATTATTAATGATATATTCCAGAAATGAAATATTATCAATCCAAACCTCTCGAGAAGTGTGCCGACATGAGCGAGAAGGATTAACCATTAGACATTCTTTCAGTTGCTTAGGAAAAGCTTCAGAACCTTTGCATAAGAAATTAAGGATAGTAATTACTCAACTCTTAAATATTTATAGAGTTCAGTTTTCTAAGTTTCTCCAGTAGATGGCGGTAGATACAGGATATTTGATCTTACATGCAAAAATCACATAATGTTAATGCTTTAATCAATTTACATAGTAATGCTACATTTGGCAGAAAACGACAATATTTCATGGCATTTTCAAAAACCAGATTTGTTTAAAAACAAAGCATAAATACTCGAGTGGTGGAAAGGTACCGCGAGTCTATAAATCTTATAATTCAGTAATGTTAACTGTTAGAATATAGAATAAAAAAAATATTTATTACATAAAAACTAAATTTGATATATAGGTATGAAGTGCTAATTTTGTGGTTTTAATGTCATCCTCTGGTAGATAATATTTTTATTGTTTTCTTGAATTTTGCGCAAAGTTTCTTGAAGGCTATCTGCGTTAGCCGTCCTTAAATTAGAAGTGATAGACTAGAAAGAAAACAACATCACCCACCGCCAACTCTTGGGCTACTCTTTACCAATGAAAAGTTGGATTCACCGTCATAGTATAACGCTTTCACAGTTGAAAGGGAGAATATGTTACGTGACGGGATTCGAACCCACTATCCGCAGATTGCGAGTCGAGTGCCCTAGTGGATAAAAATGTTCTTATCTAATCATAAATGTACTAAAATGATATAGAAACACAAGTAAGGCATTCTATCTTACAACCAATTGAATTATATAATACATTCTTAGAATACAAGTCTTACCGGAATTATAGACAACAAATAATTATGATAAAAATGCACATCCAGGTAAAGTATATATAGCACACTTAATTCTAATAATTTAGCGACGTATTCTAGGTGTCATTACTTCTGATGTTAAGGCGTGGTCACATTGATTGGTTGAGATATCAGAAAAGCATCTTATCCACTACACTAATACGTTTATTTTTATTTTTTCTTCACGGTCGATTGACAACGCTCTTGTCCTCTAATTTGGGAAAGAAGGAACGAAAGTTTTGACAGCTTTGATTAATTGGTCATTATCAATATTATCAATATTTAAACTTAGGCTTTCTGTACTTCCATTAACTCGTTGTCGAACAGCGATATTCTATAAAGTAATCAATAAGAAAGTGTCATTTATTCCTACGAGCTGAGGGTACTCGTTAAGGAAGTAAAATTTGTATAAAGGTACGAGCTGAGGAAGTTAAGGAAGTAGAATTTGTATAAAGGTACGAGCTGAGGAAGTTAAGGAAGTAAAATTTGTATAAAGGACAATGTTCTCCTTCTTTCTTTCTGTTGTTATTTAATTTCTACTGAACATTTTCAGATGCTAATTGCATATCCTGCTTTGTGGAAGGTAATAATAGACTCATGTAACTGATTAAGTACCTGTGTCTTTAAATTCAAAGCCGAAAGTCTTTAAAAAAAGTGAAATGTGCCCTATTTCAAGGTGTGTTTTTTGTTCCCCTTCTCAGGCAAAAATCATAAAACTAAATAGCCCAAGTACACCGTCTGACAGTTTCCAGTTATCACACATACAATTACGGTATTCGAGCCAGCTAATTCTGGGTAATGGATGCTAACACACAAACACACACATAATAGATCAATGTTTATAGTAAGATAACAAGAATATCTTATAGCAAAGTTAGAAACAGTACAGATAATGTGTGTCATTTCCTATACTGTTGGTGACGTGCACTATCACGTGCCGTAAGTCATTGAGAAATAATCTGTAGATTGTCGCTCTGAAATAGAGTAACATTTATAGTTTTTCTTAAAAATTAATATGTATTCCAATTACCCTGTCTTTATCAGTAAATTTAAATATCTCCTTATCTATTACAGATTTATACGCTGTGAAATGTATTTGTCGTATGACCAATACGAATCTTTGTTTCTAAACGCGGTGTATTATATATTGACACCAACAGAAAGACACTATTGTGAACACAGTTTCTTAGGGTTAGGATAATGAAAGAATTTTGCTTTTACTATATAATTATACAACGTATAACAAAATAGATAAATAAGTCAACAGTGGCATCATTCTCTGCCCAAAACTACAAACGTCAGAGTATTTTTAAAACTAAATCCTGAAGAAATAAAGATGTTTCTGATCTATAGGAACTATAATAAACAATAATTTTGGTCCTAATATCTGTAAAGACAAAAATAAATATTACCTGCCTTGTTAAATTTGGACCAAACGTTACATAATTAAACTGTAAACAAACTAAGCTTCAACTAATGACGAGATCAGCAAAGATTAGTTTCAATGATGACATAATACAATCTTGTGCTGAAATTAACTGAAGACCACAAGAAAAATTAGTTGCACACAGCGCAGGAAAGTGTATTTCAATGCAAGTAAGTTCATAAGTCATGGTCTTACTTCCGTTAACGGCATATAGATTGTGCTTCCTTTGTTTGAGTAAAAACTTTATAATGATTCTAGCTGCGGTATTATCTGTAAGAAAATATTACACTCTGGCCACGCCTTCTAAACTGAGGCTCCAGCGATTAAAAATTTCAGTGCTTTAGTTGAATGGTGATACAGTCCACAGACTATAATACTACATACTCATAGTTTTATGATTCCTTTTGCTGTATATTTTTTCGGAATAGTGTTTCCAATAAAGTAATTACAGTTGGATAATCTTAATTCGTGTTATTATGTTTAGTAATATGCAGATTTGCTTTAACTGGATATAATCAACTGTTCTATATTTCAAAGTTTATCATTGTTAACACAAAACAACGGTTCTTATTGTTCACCAAATGTATTTTGGTACACACACACATATATATAAATATATATCATCAGTTACGAATGAGAATTCAATATGGAATACATGAAATATACTTCTTGATAATCAGGAAGTACACTAGGAGCCATATCCCTTGTCACGAGTTCTAATACATGAAATATACTTCTTGATAATCAGGAAGTACACTAGGAGCCATATCCCTTGTCACGAGTTCTAATACATGAAATATACTTCTTGATAATCAGGAAGTACACTAGGAGCCATATCCCTTGTCACGAGTTATAATACATGAAATATACTTCTTGATAATCAGGAAGTACACTATGAGTCATATTCCTTGTCACGAGTTCTAATACATGAATTATACTTCTTGATAATCAGGAAGTACACTAGGAGCCATATCCCTTGTCAATGACAAGGGATATGACTCTTTAGTGTACTTCCTGATTATCAAGAAGTATATTTCACGTATTAGAACTCGCGAGTTCTAATACGTGAAATATACTTCTTGATAATCAGGAAGTACACAAGGAGTCATATTCCTAGTCACGAGTTCTAATACGTGAAATATACTTCTTGATAATCAGGAAGTACACAAGGAGTCATATTCCTAGTCACGAGTTCTAATACGTGAAATATACTTCTTGATAATCAGGAAGTACACTAGGAGTCATATCCCTTGTCACGAGTTCTAATGAATGAAAAACTGATACGGTTTTTTGATAAGGGAATACACTGTTTAACATGAATAAAATAAACACAAAAGCTTACGGTAAAGTTGTGACCTTCAGAATCTATTCATGGTAACAATTAATAGCCTGTTCGTTCACTATATATATATATATATATATATATATACT
>NW_013665746.1:312898-326164 GCF_000517525.1 Limulus polyphemus
CTACTATATATATATATATATATATATATACATACTCAGTATTGTTTGCTAATTAGCAAAGTTTCCGTAGCTAACCTGAGCCAGTGTTCGACTAACCAGCTAAAATAATTAAATCCTAATCCCAGCATGGACGCACATAAAAACCGTTCATCAGTCCACTAATAATGCCAGCAAACTAGCAGCCGAAATAAATTAGTGTTTAGTTTTAGTACTAGATAGTGAGGCGATAGGCTTCTCTTCCGCAGTATCTTAAAATCTTTCGCTGGAAGGATTTATTTAATAGCTTTAAATCACAGTTGTAGAGAATATTTGGTGTCTGTTGTAATTGAAATAACATTTCTGATTTCTAAAGGCATGACATACTCAATTAAAACTACTACATCTGAATATAATAAAACGATATTAGCGTCTGAAATATATATAGTTTTCTCATTCCTTAGTCTCGGATTTAAATCCCACTTGTACATAAAAATGATTTGTTATTGACAGATCAACCACAATTATCTTTACCGATATATACTAATCCTAATACTTCTAATTACAACTTCCCGCTATGTTTACAGTTTTAGTGATGTTTATTAAATACTATGCTATTTAAATTAGCTGTTCTTGAAACGTAATTGCTTTGCCTTGGATAGTAGGTGCTGTATTTTTTCTTGCGAATAAAAATGCGTTTTTAAAATCATCAAGAAACCGGTTGTACGTTGTAATGGTTGATATACGACTGCCGGTTCCAATTACAAAATAACGAATTTAAATTTCAAGCTATAAACTTTTTGTCGTTATTTTAGCAAAAAATAATAGGTTAGTGGATTAATTTATCTTAAATATTTAGAGACTTGAGAGCGATTGATTTTCTCTGGTGTACAGGTGGCAGTATTTTTGTCTCACTAGAAATTATTTTCATTTAGGAGCTGTTTGCTGTCTTCCTTGCTATTATAGAGGTTACAGCAAACCGTCCACAACTCAACAGAGGGAAGTTTAGAAGAAATGTATACTAATTTTGCTCCGCGTATATTAAGTTATAAAATGGACATTTTCTTCAAACTCCGATAACTACCACTAATTTGCAATACATACAAACAGCTATGCTATAATTGTTACAACTGAGTTGTACATTTTATGTTACAGTTTCATCACATAGACTTCATGAACCGTTTATAAGATTTTTCATCCCGATTTTATCGAGCCAACAGCTAATCAATCATCGTATGTTTTAATTTATACTTGAAACACATTTATTTATTATTTAAGTACCTGTCAAATAATTTGTGCAATAAAAGTTGAAAATAACGAGCATAAAAAAGAAATCCAAGTATTTCCTTCCGACTTCAGGAAACAAAAAGACGCATTCTAGGATGAATTATGAGATAACAAGTCTATTAAAAAACAAAATATGGACGATGATATGTATGTGTGTCTAGATTTATATACAGAAAGACGCCTGAAATGACTGGACAACTTGTGTAACACAAAAGGTTAATTACAAGCCCCGTTACGTCTCTGATATATATATTGAAAAACAGTTAGTCAACTCAGGCTTACGCAGGATTTTATATGAATGGACATATCACACTTTTCTTACTGTTGAACTCCCATATATCTCTATTTTTTAAAGTCTCTGTTCTCGCACTGAACCGAACTAATAAAACCACAGTAAAATTTATCTTTATGGATCGATCTGAGCTTTGTTTCTCTTTTTTTAGCATGGAGTTAAGACGAAGAACGATTACCCATCAGTTATGCTTTTGAGTTATTTTAAACTCATGGATAAAACATTTGTTAGAAATCTCTTTTGAGCGATTTTATTCCACCAAATTTAAAAACAAATTATAATTTGTTTATTTGTTTTATTTAAGCACAAAGCTACAGAACGAGCTATTTGTGTTCTGCCCACCACGGGTATTAAAACCCAGTTTCTAGCGTTATATTTTTACGGACATACCGCTGTGTCACCATGGGTAGGCAAATTATAATTATTAATAACATTTTGTCAGTTTTTTTAACTGGAAAAAATGGACTCTACCGACTTTTAAGAAAAACTTATTTTATCCCATGCTAGATAAAAAGCATAGGAAATGCACATAGACAAGTCAATTTGATACTTTCCTCAATAAGCCTAGAGACAAGTCAAGTTGATACTTTCCTCAATAAGCCTAGAGACAAGTCAATTTGATACTTTCCTCAATAAGCCTAGAGACAAGTCAATTTGATACTTTCCTCAATAAGCCTAGAGACAAGTCAATTTGATACTTTCCTCAATAAGCCTAGAGACAAGTCAATTTGATACTTTCCTCAATAAGCCTAGAGACAAGTAAATTTGATACTTTCCTCAATAAGCCTAGAAACAAGTCAATTTGATACTTTCCTCAATAAGCCTAGAGACAAGTCAAGTTGATACTTTCCTCAATAAGCCTCTTGCTCTGCTCTATGCAGTTTCTTTATTAGAATTGATACCTATTAACTTGGCTAATCATACTAGACTCATGTTTATTCCGCAAAAACAAATTTAGCCTATTGAAGTACATTTTCATACCAGTTTTTAAAATCAACCTAAAATACTCAGGCATCTATAATTTATCACAACATTTCTCGCTGATTCTCATATTGGCTAAAAACAGCTAATAATAACAGCTAATCTAATTTAAATTTTTAAAATGAACGACACCTTATGCGAACGTGAAAGAAACGTCTAGGTCAGAGACACTTAGGATCCAGGTATAGACCTCCTTAATTTTGTAGTATTGAACAAACAAAATGCAGTCAGCCAGCAGAATTCGCCAACACAAGGAATTTGTCCGTTTTTTTATACCAAGTAATGAGATTGAGAATCACTTTTATAACGCAGCCACAACCGAAATGGCAGAAAATGATCACGTCTCAAACTGCAGATCCTTCGTACAGCAGCCCAACATGTTAACCATTAAGCCACATCGACCTCAGTTAAAATAACCTGTAGGCTTACCAAATTTTTATATTCTCAAATTAAACATAAAGTATAACTGGAACTGAACAAGTTCCCTTCTTCTCAGATTCACAATGCATCACCTCATTTATATCTTTTTGACTATTCTTTTTTATATGGTAACATAGATAATGCCTACAAACGAATGCCGTTTCATAAAGTAATTTTATTTTCATACTCGATTTCTTCATTCGAATTAGTCAGAAGTGAAGGCGTAGGCTTATTCAAGCTGCTCACCACTTGTCACTTTTTGCCATGGCGATGTTATTGGAAAGATTTATTTCATACACGTACATCATATTGGCCTTTAACGTACTGCATATTACCTAAATTCACCACGGAGCCGTTCTCATTGCCTTAGTGAAATTGAAGATGATGCATATCATATGTTTCCGAATGTCTAAAATCAGGATAGATGTGATATACTCTTATGTATAGAACTCAGTTCGTTAGTGATTTACACAATAAATCATTTTATTTTCATTCACAATTCAGATCTTTCCATATGTTTCCGAATGTCTATAATCAGGATAGATGTGATATACTCTTATGTATAGAACTCAGTTCGTTAGTGATTTACACAATAAATCATTTTATTTTCATTCACAATTCAGATCTTTCCATATGTTTCCGAATGCTATAATCAGGATAGATGTGATATACTCTTAGTGATTTACACAATAAATCATTTTATTTTCATTCATAATTCAGATCTTTCCATGTGTTTCTTATTTTTTTTTATGGATGGAAAATTAGTCATCTTCGTCTAATAATTACATTGCCTCTATTCCTTTCTTTAATTGGTGAACAAGAGAATTATGTTCCCCCAGAAATATTGTATTTCTTGGATTATTTCTATTTTACTATTTAGTTCCCAAGTAATAAATGGAATCCGATCTCATTTATTTTCAATTAAGAGTCTTGATGCATCATCTAGGTTCCCTTTATTTTGTCTACATTCATTTTAAAACTAATTGAAAACGATTTCATTTATTGTCCCTCAACATTTTCAAAGATACTCAACTCGTCTTAAGTAATTCAGAATATTAGATCTATTCTAATATGTTAAATGAGTTCTAAGTATAGAATCTATTTTTTTTTAAAATGGACATCTTGTTTAAATGTACACTCTTTAATACCATTAGGCAGACAATTTTATTATTCTATTATGCCAACTCGTTATCTGATACTCAACACATAATATATATATTAAATCAAACTCAAGTTTTCAATATAAGCATATGGATTTTCGATTCTCAAAATACGAGATATTATAACTATGAATTAATATAATTCCAAAATATTTTTAGTTACATGTTAGTTACTTTCTTTCATTTATAACAACAACACAACAGTAAACTTATTAAGTTTACGTAATCCCTCAGTAAGTCTGTAGAATGTACTTACTTACACAAGCGAATGACAATATGTTTTCTTGTCTGAGCTACTCAAATTCAAAATAAAAGAATACATTAAAATAGTTTCGTGAAAATAAAAAGAATCACAGTTAGATACATTTTGAGGAGTTAATATTGCATATGACACATTTTAACCCAAGATGTTTAGTTGACAGTTCAACATTTTTGCGGTAGCGGATAACTTGATTTTAACACACAGGTTTTACCACAAAAGATTATTACAGTTTTACTTTCCGTTGTTTTCGGTCCCGCCAGTGGCACAGCGGAATGTCTGCGGACTTACAACGCTGGAAACTGGGTTTCTACACCTGTGGTGGACAGAGCACAGATAGTCCATTGTTTAGCTTTGTGCTTAATTAAAAACAAACAAACCGTTGTTTTCGTATTCTGATATTTTCTATTCGTTATCTTACGCCCTGGTGAGATCCCGTCATTGAAATCTTGACTGAATTTCTGTGCTGTACTTTTTAAATTTTGAGTCATACTTTTATAAATATCGCAATAAGTAGTTTTTAATTTATCGAAAAAATAATCGTTCACTGAATGAGTTTTACCAAATGCAACGTATTTTCTAAATCATTTGTTGAACTACCACACTCCATTTGTTATTTACTTCTAACGCAAATTGATTACCTTGATTTTCAATCTTGGAAGTAAAGCAATAAATAACACGTATTAGTTGAGCTTTAGTGTTCAAGTGTCCGCAAGCTAACTTAGTCTCTTTGTCACTTTGTTTTCAGCACAGTTACTACTTATTATAACTTACCTACAAATTTGATTGCCTATAATTCGGCAAAAGTCAAATAAAACAATATTTCCTATAGTAACAATTGTGGAATGTGTATAGTTTTACCTGGATAAATATCATTATTTCCTATCAAACATTCGTGGACTACAGTTATTCTCAGAAACGTATTATTAATAATGTATGATAATTACTGCGGACGCATTTTGATTTATATATTCCTACAATAGTAAAATCCATTGATAATTAATCACAATAGGAACTATTAAACAAATCTGTTGTTTGGTGTAGGTTGTATACTCTTTCAAGGCAAAATATAGTTTGTGATAACTTTGCATTTAGATTTCGAACTCGTGTTTTATTCAGTATGTGGTGATACAGAATAGAATATGAAACATTTATTGTAGTTATAAACTCGGGCTATTCAGTGTGTCAGTGGTAAGTTTGCGGACTTACAACGCTAAAAACCGGGGTTCGAGTCTTTTCGTTTGAAAGCGTGCAGATAACATCCAAAACTATATTTAGACTTTTTGAAACAATCTAGGGATAAAAAATATTCACATAAACGTGTATAAGCAGGAACACTGTAAAAGTTTTAGAATATATATGTATATATATATATAGATAAAATAACCACATATGCGATGGATGATTCTGACTGATTGCCTTTCCTCTGGTAAACAGTTCTGAATTAGTACTGGCTATACTTGAACGTTAGTAGTTTCTGACTTGGCCACTTAAACTCTTGTGTTGCATTAGGTGACAATCAGATTGAAATTGTAAATTACCAACAGTTTCTACTATTATCATAAACATTTAGAAACTAACTATAATATTGAGAAATATAATTTTCTTTTATGATATGTGTCAAAAATATGTGCATTGAAAACAAGTATATTAACATATCTCATATTGTAGTTGAGAAGAGGTTTTTAGGTGAGGAGTAGTGATTCACTTTTGATATTGTAAAGTTGTCATATGTGGATGAACCTTATTACACTATAAAAAGGATCATGTTACCTTAATAAAATCAGGAATACCCGAACTACTTTTAAACCAAATCAAAACCAATTGTTGTGTGTGTCATATCAGGACTATATTTAATGTTAACAAAATAAAATAATCAAAATGGAACTTACACACACATTCTTTTAATTGCACTGATATAAAAGGATCGAGGCAAATTAACACAATAAAAAGGAATTTCAATAAATCTTGATCGAATCCTATTAAAATAAAATAAATTAACAATATCTGATGTCACCATAAAAGCAAAGCAAATCCCCGAGTACAATAGCAACCCATTGAAACAGTGTATATATATTTACAATAAATCTTTCTTTCGTTATAGAAATGTATAATGTTATAGGACTTATAATTATCGCCAAACCAAATTAAATCATGTGCTTTATTTAGAAATACATGGAAGGCATGAGCATGGTATGGGATCAAATTGTGGAGTAAAAATAAAAGCTTGGGTTATTAATTGTGAATACCATGCGTATACTATATCTCACAGAAAAAAAAAGTGGATGGCGACTGCCCCCTCCTCATAATCCCGACTAAGGTACTAAATGTATCAATGGATGCTTCCTTTTAACAAGCTCCTCAGTGGCATAGCGATATATCTACTGACTTACAACGCTTAACTTCAAACAAACAAACCTTTTAATATAATGAAAGACTATTCAGATCTGTGTCTAATTCCACTAATATAATATAAATTAATTACCATTCTTAATGTGCTCGTCATGGTCAGGTGGTTAGGGCTCTCCACTCACAATTTGAAGGCCGCGGGTTCGAATCCCTGTCCCACCAAACATCCTCGCCCTTTCAGGGTCAATCTCATTGTTCGTTGGTAAAATAGTAGCCTAAGAGTTGACTGCCTTCCCTCTATCCTACACTGCTAAATTAGGGACGACTAGCGCAGATAGCCCTTTGCGTGAAATTAAAACTAATCATTATTTATTTTTAAAATGTATACAGATCGGACCTATATAGAGTACGGAAGAAATATAAAGTATCGATGAATATTTATATTCTGTAAACACAGGCCATTCAAGAATATTTTTAATAAACATAACGGGGAAAAATACACTCAGACTCATCTCGTATACTTGTGCCCTAAACCTAACCCTGTTGAAATAAAATTTATAAACACGCATCTTTCAATAATAAATGTGTATAAATTAGAATAACATGTCATATTGTTAAAAACAAACAAAAAAAAACAACTTTGTTATTTTCATTTTAGACTCTTCAAGGCCTGTATCTCACTAGGCAGAGCAAAGTCTATTGAAATTTCCTGTCATCAGAAAAATAGACAGTTGATATATGACACCGAACTATACACATAGAGTAATGCATATTGTAGTAGTTATTTTTAGTTTGTCGTTGGATGCTAGTTTGGTATATATAATGCACATTGTAGAAGGTGGATCAACTTTATAATTTATAGCTTCATAATTGGTATTTTGGAGTTACTATCATGCCTCCAATTAGCTGCGGATGGTGGATGGCAAGTCGATTTGAGAGTTGTTTATAGTTGCTTCCATAACGGTGTTTCACTTGCGACATAGAAAGTAATCGATAAAGAGGGGAGGTGGGGTCGGTATGCAAAACATTTTTTGGGTGCTATTTTTGTAATTATCTTCAGTCAAAGATATACTTTTTAAGCTACCCTGTATTTGCGTTACTCTCCTTCAGCTTACTATTATTTCTTCATTCACCATTTAATACGATTATGTAATTCACATTGCTAACAATTTCTTATTTTGTCACTGGTTTGTGTTGGTGATATAATGTAAATAATTATAAATCTAGTTTCATTCAAAGTAGATGATGAGTGGCAGGATGATGCTGACTGGCTGCTTTCCTCCGAGTCACTAGTTTAAAATTGGGGTTTTGATTTGATTTGGCTGTTGTTAAATCAAAGTTATACAATGAGCTATATGTGTGATCTGTCCACCACGAGTGTCGAAACCCGACTTTTAGCGTTATAAGCTTAGAGACTTACCACTGATCCCTTGTGGGAAGGAGCTTAAAATTAGGGACAGCAGCAGATAGCCTCGGTAGCTTTGTCATGAATTTAAAATAAAAATAAGACGTATGACAATTTTAAAAAAAATCTACTAACAAACACCCATAAAATAGAGAGAGTCTATTGTTCGGATTTCTTGCTTGAAATATTTAGTATTACATAATGGGGCAGTGTGTAAAGGTGCCTGCTAATATCTGCACCTATGTCCTAATAGATATTGCGCGATGAAAAATGTTGCGCGATGAAAAATGATCAAACTTCTCAATTTTCTAGACCGTGAGTATCTAACTAGTTGTTAGCGTATTGGGCTACGGATAAGAAGGTACAAGGTTTGAAGCGCCAATATGCTACTGAAAAATCTCAACACTTTCAGTTGTGGAAACGTTATAACTGTGACATTCAATCCCGCTAGTCAGTTAAGAATAGTCGCATAAGTTTTCGTACGTATTACACTCACACATGAGAATGAATCACACACTTACCATTTGAAATAAGTATTCTATTTACCACAAGAACATTTCACTCGTTTCTTTCTCTGTCTTTTGCTTACTTTTTTTCACGCTCATGAAAATATTTGTGGTTTACACCTGTCCGTATCTGTTACATTTATTCTCTATAGCTAACACAAAATATTTGCACTCTACTGTGGGGTTCAAAGGTCCCCTCATGATTTACAGAGGCCCCATTGTTTTATTTGTTAGTATCTGTCAAGCTGTCCCATCATCCACAATTAATTCTATAACTTCCTTGATAGCAGAGTTACGATATTTATGTAATGACACCTTCGGGCACCCAGAGTCCTCATGCCAAGTTTGGTCTTGCTAGCTGTAAAACTTTGGTGTGAGTCCACAAACACATAAATAAACAAGTTCACAACATACAAAGTGAATTAATATATGGTACTTTTCTCATAAAAGATGCTTATCAAAATAATAATACGAATTTAATATTCAGTTTCTTAAAATACTAGTCTGTAAATACGAAACTAATACTTAGTTTCTTAAAACACGAGTCTATAAATACGAAACTAATACTTAATTTCTTAAAACACGAGTCTATAGCAAGCGAAGCCTCAGACTTGAAACCAACTCATTTGAGCTTTATCTCCCTTATCTTTTGAATTGTTATTGATGTATATATTAGACGGAACTTTATACTACATACCATAACTTTTAGATGTCTACAGAGTGCATGCATAATGGTTTATTAGAAATTTCACATAAGATATGACCATATTAACAAACATCAATATCTGCTAAACATGCTGAACAAATTTACCGAACTAGTAGAAGGATAGCAGCCTTAAAAATGTTGAACAAGATTATCGAACTAGTAGAAGGATAGCAATCTTAAAAATGTTGAACAAATTTGTCGAAATAGAAGGATAGCAGCCTTAAAAATGTTGAACAAGTTTATCGAACTAGTAGAAGGATAGCAATCTTAAAAATGTTGAATAAATTTACCGAAATAATAGAAGGATAGCAATCTTAAAAATGTTGAACAAATTTGTCGAAATAGAAGGATAGCAGCCTTAAAAATGTTGAACAAGTTTACCGAAATAGTAGAAGGATAGCAATCTTAGAAATGTTGAACAAGTTTACCGAAATAATAGAAGGATAGCAATCTTAAAAATGTTGAACAAATTTGTCGAAATAGAAGGATAGCAGCCTTAAAAATGTTGAACAAGTTTACCGAACTAGTAGAAGGATAGCAATCTTAAAAATGTTGAACAAATTTGTCGAAATAGAAGGATAGCAGCCTTAAAAATGTTGAACAAGTTTACCGAACTAGTAGAAGGATAGCGATCTTAAAAATGTTGAACAAATTTATCGAAATAATAGAAGGATAGCAATCTTAAAAATGTTGAACACATTTATCGAACTAGTAGAAGGAGAGCAGCCTTAAACATGTTGAACACATTTTTCGAACTAGTAGAAGGAGAGCAGCCTTAAACATGTTGAACACATTTTTCGAACTAGTAGAAGGAGAGCAGCCTTAAACATGTTGAACACATTTTTCGAACTAGTAGAAGGATAGCGATCTTAAAAATGTTGAACAAATTTACCGAAATAATAGAAGGATAGCAGCCTTAAACATGTTGAACACATTTATCGAACTAGTAGAAGGATAGCGATCTTAAAAATGTTGAACAAATTTACCGAAATAATAGAAGGATAGCAGCCTTAAACATGTTGAACACATTTATCGAACTAGTAGAAGGGTAGCAACCTGCCAGCCAATTTATACAATTTCAGTTTCTAGTATCCTATGTTGAATGTTGTGAGATATTAAAGAGCAATTTTAATTCAGAAACGTTCATAAGTGAAGTAGTCGTCAGACAAAAGCGATAGAATGGTTTTGATATGTTTATCTATGTTCAAATAAAATGTAAAAAGAAAACTTAGCTCTATGAATGGTTTAAAACACAATATATATGTCTGTAGGTAGAAAAAAAGGAAGAACATTCCAATTGTTAACGTCAAGGTGAACTATATTATTAGTAAAAAATTCAACCAACTTCCTTAGGCTATTATGTACTAAAAACTTCCCAAACGTTGTTAAAACGATCATAAGTTAGACCAGTTATTACTAATGCAGGTTTTTGTTTTTTTGTTTTTGTTAACGAATTCGGATAAATTACAAAACTTCGTACAAAAGCGTTTACATATAATGTAACCTGAAGTCTTAACCGAGGAGAAGCGAAACGCTTGATTTCCAACAAGTTTATCCAGTTATCATAATTCATAACGTTATCAATCCACATTAGATGCCATGAAGCCTACAAATACTTAGTTTGATATAAAAGTTTTCAAGAAATACTAAATGAGAATACAACTTTCGAGATGTAGAACGTATCATACATGTTTCGTCACTTTCATGAATGAAATTTATTGTGAGGGAAAACAAACAAAACAAAGAACGTGTTGATTTGTTTCTCTGCCCATATACCAATGTAAATAAACAGAAGGTCTTATAAACAAGTTAACAGTGATGAAAGACTGAGTTTTTGAAGGAAACCGATTGGACCAGTATCAGTGATAAACTAACTAGGATAATTACAGACTGAAATGTGGAAATGATAATAACTCTTTCTTAAAAATAATTTTACAAGCATCGTTAGTTTTGTGAAAGATCTGTGCTTGGAGACAAATTACATTGTTATGATTCAGACTAATGATTTTAAATAGAAAATCAATTGAATAAATTCAACCGCTCCATTAAGATTTACTCAGTTTCTGCAGTGATTGGAATGTCACTAAGGAAGGATATATTCGGTAAACTGAGAAATGACTTGATATTAAACCGCTACCATGTTCTGGCTGCTGCTACAAGTCTTCTACTATCTCTTTAACTAGCAGATTTTCCTTGGCATGCAATTACACATCTTCAACACATAACATCTAAAATAAAAAGTTTAGTACATTTAAGTCTCACTTTTCGACTCAGCAAGGTCAGGTTCAAATCCAAAGAATGACCTTCACACTTTAGACTATACACAAACTAAAGATGCTTTTTACAAAAAAAAAAAAGGAAAAGAAAGAAAAGGAATGACCTTTACACTTTAGACTATACACCAACAAAATATGCTTTTTTTCCAAAAAATAAGGAATGGCCTTCACACTATAGACTATACCCAAACTAAAGATGTTTTTTTAAAGAAATAAGGAATGACCTTTACACTTTAGACTATACACCAACAAAAGATGCTTTTTCAAAAGAAGGAATGACCGTCACACATTAGACTATACACAAACTAAAGATGCTTTTTCAAAAAAATAAAGAAAAAAGCAATGACCTTCACACTTTAGACTATACACAAACTAAAAATGCTTTTTCAAAAAAATAACGAATGACCTTCACACTTTAGACCACACACAAACTAAAGATGCTTTTTCAAAAAAAATAAAGAAAAAAGCAATGACCTTCACACTTTAGACTATACACAAACTAAAGGTGCTATTTTTATAAAAGGAATGACCATCACACTTTAGATCATATACAAACTAAAGATGCCTTTTCAAAAGAAGTAATGACCTTCACACTTTAGACTATACACAAACTAAAGATATCTTTTCAAAAGAAGTAATGACCTTCACACTTTAAACTATATACAAACAAAGATGCTTTTTCAAAAGAAGGAATGACCTTCACATGTCAGATTATATACAAACTAAAGATATCTTTTCAAAAGAAGTAATGACCTTCACACTTTAGACTATATACAAACAAAGATGCTTTTTCAAAAGAAGGAATGACCTTCACATGTCAGATTATATACAAACAAAGATGCTTTTTCAAAAGAAGGAATGACCTTCACACTTTAGACTATACACAAACTAAAGATGCCTTTTCAAAAGAAGTAATGACTTTCACACTTTAGACTATACACAAACTAAAGATGTCTTTTCAAAAGAAGTAATGACCTTCACACGTCAGACTATACACAAACTAAAGATGCTTTTTCAAAAAAAAGGAATGGCCTTCACACTTAAGACCATACAAAAACTAAAGATGCTTTATCCAAAAAAAAAGGAATGACCTTCACACTTTAGACTATACACAAACTAAAGATGCTTTTTCAAAAGATGGATTGATTTTCACAATTTAGACCATACACAAACTAAAGATGCTTTTTCAAAATAAAAAAGGAATGACCTTCACACTTTAGACCATACAAAAACTAAAGATGCTTTTTTCCAATATAAAGGAATGGTCTTCACACTATAGACTATACACAAACTAAAGATGCTTTTTCAAAAAAGTAGAGAAAAAAGCAATGACCTTTACACTTTAGACTATACATCAACAAAAGATGTTTTTTCAAAAAATTAAAACTACAAAAACTAAAGATGCTTTTTCAAAAAAAAAGAAAGAAAAAGGAATGACCTTTACACATTAGACTATACACAAACTAAATTTTTTTTTAAAAAGGAATAACCATCACACTTTAGATCATATACAAACTAAAGATGCTTTTTTTTCCAAAAAATAAGGAATGACCTTCACACTATAGACTATGCACAAACTAAAGATGATTTAAAAAAAAAATAAGGAATGACCTTCACACTATAGACTATGCACAAACTAAAGATGATTT
>NW_013665746.1:326748-340487 GCF_000517525.1 Limulus polyphemus
CATACTTTAGATCATACAAAAGCTAAAGATTCTTTTTCAAAAAAAAGAAAAGAAAAGGAACGACCTTCACACTTTAGACTATACACAAACTAAAGATGCTTTTTCAAAAGATGGATTGATTTTCACACTTTAGACCATACACAAACTAAAGATGCTTTTTCAAAATAAAAAAGGAATGACCTTCACACTTTAAACCATACAAAAAATAAAGATGCTTTTTCATAAAAAAAAGAAAGAAAAAGGAATGACCTTCACACTTAAGACTATACACAAACCAAAGATGTTTTTTTCCAAAATAAAGGAATGGTCTTCACACTATAGACTATACACAAATTAAAGATGCTTTTTTAAAAAAAATAAAGAATGACCTTCACACTTTAGACTATACACCAACAAAAGATGCTTTTTCAAAAGAAGGAATGACCTTCACACATTAGACTATACACAAACTAAAGATGCTTTTTTAAAAAAGTAAAGAAAAAAGCAATGACCTTCACACTTTAGATTATACACAAACTAAAGATGCTTTTTCAAAAAAAAAAGAAAAAGGAATGACCTTCACACTTAAGACTATACACAAGCTAAAGATGCGTTTTCAAAAAAAAGAAAGAAAAAGGAATGACCTTCACACTTTAGACCATACACAAACTAAAGATGCTTTTTCAAAATAAAAAAGGAATGACCTTCACACTTTACACTATACTCAAACTAAAAGTGCTTTAAAAAAAACTCTTAGAAGGCACATGCAATTTAAGTTTTTTATTTTAGATATTAAATCCTACAAAGAAGAGACTTGTGGCAAAATTGAAATGTATTTCGTTGTCTCAGTATAGAATCTGTCTTCAGAATAGCGACGAAAAATCGACACCTAGACAAACATTCATTAGTGTGATTTCAGTCTAAAGAAAAGCTCGTCCTTTTTTCAGACATTGTCGTTTTTCCACTTGAATAGATCCAAGATCTGCTCTTTTTATGAATATTTAACAACAGTGGGGTTAAAACTACTCCCATTAAATTTTCACACTCGGAAAATTTTAGTCGCTTATCTACAACAAACATATTGACGAATAAAAACGCAAGTAAGTTCTAAAACTTTTTTTTTACGAAAACACACTGTCGTATTTACAAATCTCTATTTTGTAAAGGCCAGGAATCCCCATTTGATACGCACATGATGCCTGTAAGATGTTTTGTTGATTATCGAACTAATTCGACTATTTTTCACGTTGAGTCTAACAATTTTATTAAATAATCTGTAATTATTAGACATAAGTTACATGTATTTGCTTCATGAAATTTGTATATATATATATATAAAGAATAAAATATAAAGGGCAGTGATATCCTATACTGGATTCGAATTATACACTTTCTTTCTCAGACACAGATAGTCAAAGATAAACACAAAGCGTCTTTCAATCACACTCTATATTAATTCGAGTTTATATACAATCATAAACAGCATATGTTTCCTGAAGAATCTCGAGCATCTTTGTCGTACGTTAACATGCCATTATGCTGAACAATTCTCAGTAAGCAAATCGTCAATAAATACAAGACATTGAGTTTTCGTTTCGCTCTAGGTATGCACATGTGTAATTAGTTTTACTCAAATTCAGTTTAGTTATTTGTAAAAACTGAAAAGTTGCTATCAATAGGTGTTTATTTTTTTCTCAGGGTAGAACCACATTTTCAAAAACTGGATAACACTCCGTTACGTATTTTTCTATTCAGAGTGATTTATATATTTGTTTGACTAAGAACCTGGCTCTCTATATATGCAAATCTTCCTTGAGTTTTGATTTCCTGAATATATAGATAATTCTCACGTGACTACAGTTTTTTTTAAATTCGTGTTTCATGCTGAAAAAAACTGATACAAATATGTAATAATGTTTTTCTGATTGTTCGTACACTTGAAATATGCATTACGTTAGTACTCTTTTTTTTTAAAGGTTTAATTTAAACAATCATAACACAATTAATATTCACGTACTCTCCTTCAGATTCAATTTATATAATTAAAACCAGAATAAAACGCACGCAATATTCTTTTTTTTTTAGCTTGTTTACACATTCAGAACAAGGGTAATATTCGCGTGTGCTTTTTCGGGCTCTATTGAAACATAACACTAAACAAATGCATGCTATCTGTTTTCTTCGAGTTCAGTTAACAATTCATAACACTTGTTATATATACATAACTCTATCCATACGAACTCCTACATATATAAATATATCAAATTTTCATATAAAAATATAGTTCATATTGTTGGTATGCTGGTTTCCTTCCTCACATTATATACTTCAAAGCTAAACTACAGCGTCTACATGAAAGTTGCCTGAAGCAGAAGATACATGATAAAAAACATACAGCAAAGTATTTTTGGATAAGGACCTACTATTGAGTGTCTTTATATTTTATATTGATTTTTCTGACTTACGCACTAATAAGGAGCTCTTTTTCGTCTTTCAGTTGGTAGCTATGTTCTCAGAGTTTTAAAACTCTTACGAAAACCTTTTGGAAACTAAGATGACTGAGTATTTTTTTTCAAAACTCTTGTATCATGTCTTTTATGGAACAAGTATCAAACAGTGGAACTGCGTTTGCACGAGCGCTACAGGTATGCTGGCTTCCAAGCTTCCGTCACACATTACTATACATTTAAAGCAGGTAAAAACAACGCATATTAGATATGTCTAGAAATGATTCAATAATGACAGAGACTCACCTGCTTATAATGTTTTCCAGGTGATTCCTGTGGAGCTAAACATCCGTGCTCAACTTCCAGTTCAAGAATTTAACCAGGAACTGAGAAAGACTAAAATAACTCAGCTTGTTCGTGCGTACGATATACACTCTGCGAGGAACCACACTAAACTGATGCTTTCAGGGTAAAACCTCGGATATTGAACGTCGATGAACGTAGAGAGGCTCCTCTTTGTCCAAGCGTTTGCTCCAATAGGAAACGTCGAGACAATGACGTAACATGGTATGATGCGTGATAATTTCCTTCATACTTGAAACTTGTTAAAGTTTCTTCATGTCGCAGTTTTCGATATAAACTACCTTTATCCATACGAGCTCTGATAATGCTACGCATTTCTACGAGTATTAAATAAGTTCATCTCATTGCAACAGTGGGTAGTCTTTCATAATGAATAACGCACATGTGCGAAGATTACTTGACTAAAAAGTCACTTATCCCGAGAAAGATACAATCATGAATATTGCGATTAAAGAATACGTTGCGTTCACTAATATTCATATAGATGTATCCTTTTCACTCGTCTCTTAAAGCAATGTTGTCTTTCTACAAGAGTTGAGGTTTCGTTTTAATGACTTGAGATGAGAGCATGTATTTTGTAGTGCACTAATTCATTCTTCTGAGAAGGTAGTTAAAATATCTGTGGAATCATATACACTTTTTTCAAAGTATCTTTGATCGTATATTTTTTCTATTTTTCAGAAACAAGTTTAAAATTATTGGCAAAGACAAGACGTTACAAGATGTGTTAAATTTGGTTTGTTTTGAATTTCGCGCAAAGCTACTCGAGGGTTATCTGTGCTACACGTCCCTAACGTAGAGTGTTAGACTAGAGGGAAGTCGATTAGTCAACACCATCCACCGTCATCTCATACACTATTCTTTTACCAACGAATACTAGGACTAACTTTCACATTATAACGCCACCATATATAAAAGGGCGAGCATAATGAAGTGAATTCGAACTCATGACCTTCAGATTGTGAGTCGAGTGCTCTAAGTCAGCCATGCCCCGCCAATGTGTTAAGAAAGATGCTATTGTATTAGTGCTGCAAATCACTTTTTGTTCAATTGCGTACATCAGAATAATTCATTAACCTCGGTACGGTGAACATGTAGGAAAGCGATTAAGTTTTATAATTAAGTGTCTAGAACACATAGGAGGAAAGTTCAAGTGCTAAGTTAAAATGTCTTGATTTAGAATCTTTAAATTTTTTAACTTGAGTATTTTGTAAGAATGGAAAGAATATGTAATATGTGAAACGAGAGTATGTTTTAACTTAGGAAAAACTTCAAGTTCTGAAATGAAAATATGTACACCACAAGAGGAGCTACATCTGAGAATTTTGTAAACTTCTAATTTACTTATTATTATTTTTAATAAGAGGATAATTCCTGTTCTACAGCTAGGTATCCTGTAACATAAGGGGCACATTCAAGTTTAAAACTTAGACATCGTCTAACACGAGAAGGGTGTTGAAGTTCAAACGTAGCTTGAAGATTAGAAGCACTTAGATCCTAAATTTGAGATTATTGTAACATAGGGCAAGTAATCAAACCGTAAGCTAACGTAACGTGTCAAGTACTTATCTTTGAAATCAGCCAATCAAAGTAACTCGCTTCATGTTTTTACAACAGGCACTTCTAAAGGTCACTCTACCTTACGATTATAGCATGTGAAAATATTTTAAAAAACGTAACGTTGTAAAAAAAACAAGAACAAAAAACGGCGACGTCCGTGATGAAATAAAATTTCAAACAGGAAAAAACATATAACATATAAAAAAAGGATACTTTATTGTATCTTAAATGGATACCGATACAAAGTACTAGATTTCAGTGAAAAGACCAAAGGTTTCATAGTATGTCTACAATTAATAAACTATTTGTGCTCCGAACTGCACTCGTTATTAAGTTAGCTAACGGTTTTAAGAGTACCGGATCTCTCTTCTCAACACTTTGTAATTGTCAGCAGAGTACTAAAAGATTCTCGCACAACGTGTACGATATTGTTTAGTTTGTGTAAACATATGTGGTTCTTGGAGAAAAATGGAAAACCATTTTTAATACAAAATAATTATTTGTAGCAGATGATAAAATGGTATAAAGTGTAAACCTAAGTTTTCCAAGTGTAGGCCTATCAAATATTTTTTAGAATGTAGAAACTTGTCTAATCTAGCACAAACAAAAATTAATTCCAGGATTTTAACACACGTAGAAAAATGCCACCATTTCTCAGTTAAATTTCTAATTAACCTTATAAATCATGTTAAATAGTCGTTAGACAATACTTCAAAAAGTTAATAATGCGCAATATAGTAATAAAATATATATAATATTAAAAATAAAATCAACAACTAAGAAAAATGACATATGTTATGATGTATATATGTGTGTGTTTTTATAGCTAAGCGTTCTTTTAAAATATTTGCCCATAATATAACATTGTGACTGATTTCACAAAGTTCTATGAAATATCAAAACAAATATACATTTACATTTTTCCCAGTTTCCTTTTTGTGAAGAACTCTGAAAGAGAGACTAGCTATTTGTCATCGTGTTGTTCAGCATCACAAACATCAGTCTGAACGAAGCCAAATTAATACATATAGAACTTTAGTTCTTTTAAATATTTATATTACAACAAGATCCTATAATTATGTTTGTGTATTATTCTATTTTACACATAATTGTTCTTAGAACGGTGAGGTACTGTATAAAATACATTTGTTTGCTAAAGAATCTGCTAAGTGTGGTGAAGTTCAATATATACAAATGCATGAAGAATATCAGATCTGCTATCGCTAATCCACAAAGGCACACCTGTGAGAGAAGGAAACTGGGATTGACATGTAAAAAACTAGTGTTAAGTCTTTCAAATCAAACAATCATAGGTGTTCTCTTGTTTTTCAATACACAAAGGAGTAGCATGCAGAGATACAGTTTCAATAAGCTTAAAAAATCACACTGTGTTTAAAAAAATGTGTCAAGAACGACAGAGTTGTGATGAAGAAACTTTTAAGGTATTTTCTACACTTGGCCTAAAAACAGAACATGTCCGTGTTAGAGACAATTTCAATCAGCCTGAGTAGACTATATGCAAGGGAACATGAAAATTTCAATCTGTCTGAATAATCTACATGCAAGCGAACATGACACTATGACGTGACATGTAGAAAAATACCATTTTATACACACGATTTAATAACATCTGGGGTTTTAAAATATCACGAAAGGATTATTTCATTTGATTTTACTGAAAGAAATATCTTATTGTTGACATGATTTATACTTATTATGTTCTTAATACTTTCGTGAACACTTCACTTTATTCACTATGACGGTATTATGTGACCAGCCAGTAACGATCATATAAGACGTAGTGATAGATCAAAGTAACAATATAGTTCTATTAATAATTACGATAGAAAAATGTACTAGTATTCATTAGTCTTATCGTTCGGGACATATAGTAGAAATATCCATTATTACATTTTCATTCTACATATTCTTTTCGAGTATTTGTGGCAGCTCAACAGCGAGAGTGCCCTATGAAGTTCATTAAAAACATTTTGGTTTATGCTGTTCTAACCTAACAAATATTTTCTCAGCAAAGAGTGGTTACATCGAGTAGGTCTTTGCTTCTAATGAGAGTGTCTGCTGAGAGTTTAGGCATAGCATAGAACTCATTGAAAACAAGTTTAACAGCATTTCAAGTGTGAGCAGAATAAAGCACTATGACTATCCCTTTCTAATTCGCTTACTTCTAAAAAAATCAAATTTTCTTGGTAGAACAACTTTTTAAAGATTCAATACATATACTATTATTGTTTGAAACACGAAAACAAAATTCTTGAAGTGATGAAAACCTTGGATTCTGATACTGCTTTGACTTTTCACTTAAATGAGTACAAATTTAATCAGTGGGTTTTCATTAAATTTAAGATTTTACTTCATTTCTAGACAAATATATAAAACGAATAATTTTTTTTTCCAAATTTCTACAATTTTACCACACAACGTCTATGTTGTATATTTTGTTATACTCTTAGAAGTATTTATAAAATAAAACCCTTGGAACAATATAATGCAGATGTCTGACGAGCTAGCATTTTTAATAACACAGACCAACCAACAGACAAATCTGAGCTTTAACTGACATATAATGTTTTCAGAGTAAGAGTCACAACAATTTTATAGTTTCTTAGAGGATATTAAATGAAAAACAAGCAACGAAACCTTAAATAATCAGCAAGCTCTAAGACTTTATGTGCGTGAGTTAAGGTTTTCTTTCGTGACGAGAGTTTATATAACAATTTATAGTCTCTGCTGCTAACATTTAAAACCTTGCCTTCTACCAATCACTAATAACTAATCATTAATAACTACCTAATTGTTCTCTGTAACAAAGCTTTTCCAAGATACACGTACATTATAGTAATAAACATCTCACATTGTTCTCTGTAACAAAGCTTTTCCAAGATACACGTACATTATAGTAATAAACATCTCACATTGTTCTCTGTAACAAAGCTTTTCCAAGATACACGTACATTATAATAATAAACATCTCACATTGTTCTCAGTAACAAAGCTTTTCCAAGATACACGTATATTATAATAAAACAAACTCCATTTTATTGTGTGCTACTACTGACTTTTATCAATGTAGATTTTGATGTATAAACCTTTTCCGCATTTTCTTACTCGTATTTTGTGGTTAATTGACTTTAATTTCAGTTTCAAAAAATGTTTTATTTAGAAGGCCTATGAGAAGCGAGTGCTGGAGCATTCCTAGAAACTTTAACAAATAAATTCGCCAACACTGTTATAAAACGTTACTGATGCTACTTACTTTAGGTAGTACATTCCTGGGAGGAAAGGAACTCAAAATGAAAAAGTTTGTATTCGACCATGACTTAGGAATACTATAAAATACATTGTTAACGTCATTATTACATTCTTAGGCATTATCTAATTTAGGAAGTACCGATTTTCTTGCAAAATCATGATATCTGTTTTACAATCATTCGTGCAGCAATAAATGAGAAAATATTTAACCATTTATTTTGTTGGCCAGTGTCTATATGAGCTTATCACCATAATGTTTTACTTGAAGCAATTTATAGTGGATGAACTTATAGTTAGATATTCTTAGTATCTGTAAATATTTAAGCGATAAATTGCTTTAGCTGCTTCAATTTCCCCGAAAGGGGTCCGAAGGTCGCCTGGAGGGTCACTTGTTTTAACCACCCGCACCACTATACAGTAATATGTTGTCTGTCATCCATACACTACAATGACGTCACATAAGGGACGCTTAACGTTGCAATTTGTACTGTCGTGACGTCAGTAAATCACGATGAATCACGCATTCTGTAGGCTACAACACAGCATGACATATGAACTTCAAAAGTAAGAAATAGAAATATTTGTTATTCTTAATTTGGTTTTATTTACTCTTGGAACAAAACACTTTAGGGGACCCTGCGCAAATACATCTGGTAGTTTTTTTTTGTTTTTTTAAGTATCTATTTCGAATAACTTGCTCTACTGACATGTTTTTGTACTAAATGTTTAACTATTTTTAAACAAAACTACGCGTACGTTGACTTACTGTAGTCACTTTTATATACAAAAGTAGAACGGGTGCTGTTTATAATATATGTGTGTTGGGATCATTTTCCTTTCAATGTTTCAGTTAACATAACTCCTAAAATGACTATTTATGATAAATCGTCGCAGTACAACCAAAGAAACGTTCGGGTTTTTAAAACGAAGAGAGTTTAAGGGATTAAAGTTTATTTTAGCGCAAACATACACAATGGACTATGTGCG
This sequence comes from Limulus polyphemus, assembly GCF_000517525.1. Lineage (NCBI taxonomy): Eukaryota > Metazoa > Arthropoda > Merostomata > Xiphosura > Limulidae > Limulus > Limulus polyphemus. The sequence goes on from NW_013665746.1 coordinate 335,355, forward strand.
CTCTGTCCACCATGAGGAATACAAACCCGGATTTTAACGTTCTAAAACACAGAGAGAGTCAGAAAGAATAAAATATAAAATGAGAAAGTATTATATGTAACATTTCTTATATTGGATTTTCCAGTCTTATATGTTTGGACATAGTATTTATTGTAATGGAAAACAAAAAAATGATAAAATTACATTTCATGTTGCTATTTCTGGTTATGCACTGTCTGACAACCGTGCATTTTAACAACAGCCCTGGAACGTAGTTTTCATTACAAAAGACTGCATCGCCATATTGTCATGTTCAAAACACACCTCTCCTCCTCCCTGCTGCTTTCCATAACTTATTATGTAAGAGGGCAATGGCTTCCTGGTGCTCATTTGAACAGTCCAATTACAAATGCATTGCGTCTGGCGACTGGACCAGTATGTCTTTATTGCGAATAGCATGAATACCCGTTTCCTTCTCCAACTGCTTAAGATTCACGATGGATGGACAAGTATATCGTGGAAAGTCTTTGTATCTGTGACTTGTGTCACTTTTGCTGACGGAGAACGTTCTTTTTAATGATGCATGCTGTTACTTTTGACAAGTAGACGGCTTTTGCTACTGACCTTTGAGTTATTGGATTCTTACTTGTTACAAAATACCGGACTTTGCTTACCACAGTTGGGTTTGTTTGTTTGTTTGTAATTAAGCACAAAGCTACACAATGGGCTATCTGTGCTCTGCCCACCGCGGGTATTGAAACCACCTGTAAGTCCGCAGACATACCGCTCTGCCACTGGGGGGCACCACGGTTGGGATACGATTTATTGCAAATCTCTCTCTGGATGATCCTAGTCTCTCAAGTTGATACATATTCCTTTGTTTTCCGTTAGTAAGTACAGGGTTACCTACCAATGTATCTAACTTTGAACTGCTGACTACAAGTAAGACAACTAGCCGGCAGTATCCACCATCAATTCTTGAGCTACTCTTTACCAACGAATATTGGGATCAACCATATAACACCGCCACAGCTATAAATGACGATCTTGCTACAGTGAGGTTGCGAGTCGAGTGCTCTAGCCACTAGGTGAGACCAGATCTTTAGGTCCTTATCCATAGGACACGTATTAGATTTGTCCGCAGAGTCGACGTTAGCGGTCATAGAAAGAAGGCTTATCTAGAGAAGCAAAATGTAGAGTGTTGAGAAGATAACTGATAGAAAAATGCGAAAAAAAATAGTATTAGAGTTTGAAAAAAGTTAAAGAAGAGGAAGTAAAGATAGGGAAGAAAAAATACACTAAGACAAGTAAAAGAGAACGAATAGGAGGAGAAGAAAAAAGCACTAAAATGAAACATATCTAAACTTGCAGTGTCAACAATATCAAAATAGTAGAGAGACAATATATTTCATATTTAAAGATGCAAATAATTATCGCTTCCTATGCCATGAATCGGTACTTTGATATTGTTGTAGTAAGTCCCAGAATCTGGTTGCACGCAAGTAAAAAACAATTTGAGAACATCCCTATTTGTTCTTAGAAGGTTCTATACATATGTCTGACTGCTGTAGATGACAGTTTGTCTTATTTGAGCGCAGTCCATACAGACATAGAAAGTAGAGTGCTTGGTTATTATTTTTCAGTGCCTCTAATTAGTCTTTTAATGTTTTATCAAAGCATTTCAGACGATAGACATTGTCGGTCTGGTGTTGTATACAGGAAATGAAAGGCAGCAAGGAAAAAGTCAAAAGAGAAACATAAAGTACTTGTACTAAAAATACCACCAAAAGTAAAATATTTAAAGATTCATTAGGGCAAAAATGGAAGACAATCGGCCCATGTTATTATAACTGCTACCTTGTTAATGAAAAGAAACATAGAGGTCTTGGCTCAATATTTCAGTTAAACGAGATGCAGTATATAGATATAGATATTTTTTTTACCAGAAGTTCATTGCTTTTGCACGATAGGCGTTGACTAAAAATGGTATGGATGGCAGAGAAAGAACATACAATTATGTCAAACCTTCTACCACAATTGCTTCTAAACATCTATATAACAATATGGAAAAGCTAGTCTTACTTATTAGTAACATGCAAACACAAAAAAAGAAGAAAAAACCCTCAATCACCACTCTGGTTTAGGTCATCAGTTGTTGCTTAATGTAATTATTATCATATAAGAAATTAAATTATACCTATTATATCTATCTAATAATATAAATTCCTAAAATAATATTGAATTAATTAAATTTAGTACTGTGAACTACCATAACTTACACAACCACACAGAAAGTTACGTCTTATTTAGTATGTGAAGAGTTCGGTTAGGCGTCCACAGAACAATATCACAGTCTGTAGAATTTTACTTGTTTTAATCCATTAGCATATTAAGGTGACCTTACGAAAGTGAGTCTGCCTATCGGACAGATTTGAAAGGAGAATTATGAAGAGAACAAACCAAAGATGACGAGTTCTTAAAATTGAAAAGATAATTCAAGAAAAGTTAGCATAGAATTTGAGGAAATTTTGAGATAACATACATAGTTTAAATCTTTATGGTGTAGTAAATGCTTAGAGTTGTGTTTTTGTATGTAAGGCTAGGGTAAAAAGAGTTATTTATATCATATAGTGTTAATTATGTGATCTGTACTGAATCAACGACCACATGGTAAACGATTTACCCAGCATAACCTTTGGTGGAGTTGAATAAAATGATAACAATGAAAGGTTAAATACTTAAGCTTGTGTTGGAGTATATACGTCGAGAAAGAAGAAAATTAAGCATAACCCGTAGCTATTATGCTAATTTATAAAATCAATTATCATAATATCCTTATTAAAGATAATATAACAGTGACAAAATTATCATTGCAATATATATGTTGGTTGAAAATAGATTGCGCTTACTGCAAATTCTAAAAACAAAATTCCAACAAATTTAACGAGTTGTGATATGTAAATGTTATAGGTTATGGACTCTTAGACTCTCGTCTGACGGTTGAAATAAGGACATCGACATTGTATAACGCATACAAAATTTATGGTGGGTTTTCTATCTTCGTCATTTAGTTTGAGGCGAGTTGTGATATGTAAATGTTACAGCACATTGTCTTTAAAATGTCTGTTGCTGGAAATGAGAAATCTACAATTTTGAAATTAAAATATTCTGTTGTTTTGTAAACCTTGAGGGAAAAATTGTTTAATAACGTTAATATTTAAATCGAGGTAGTGTATTTCATTTGTATTTGTTGAACGTACTAGATGTTTCTTGTAGATATAGTAAGCTATATCAAGAGAATTTGATAGGTTTGGTGCTGCCATGTCGTCGGTATATCTGCATGTTCTGTTAATTTTTAAAGCTTTATGGTAGTCTTTCTTGATAATTAGGGTGATGTATTGATATTCAAGTATAAAAAGAAATATGCTACTTGCGGACTGATGTTACCACCCATCGACATGCCTTGTGTCTGTTTAAAGATGTGTTAGCCGATTTATACAAATGCATTCTTCAAGTTATTGAATTTATTCAGTATAAAACAGTGATAGTTTATGTGATAAGATTTATCAAAAAAGCGTTCATTGTCATCTATGCAAGTAATTAATTTATCTGCGTTTCTAACTGCTATATTAATTGCAATTCTAAGTTTTTGACTGATTTCAGACAAGAGCAGGCTGGTATAAAGTTTGCTGAAAATCAAACGTTTCGATAAATTTAGTTTTGAAACATTTGTTTTCAATTCATGGAATTTTTATAATTATGTACGAATTGATAACCCTCCTTTCTTTCATAATGCTACAGTATGTCTTCAAAAGTTATTTGATTAACATAAGATCTGTTAGTCACAAACGTATTTTTTTCACTGAGTATAAGGATAGGCTGGAAGAAAGGTTTCGACAGATTTGGCCGTGAAAGACTTTTGATAATTACGTACGGATTACTATAAGTCATTTCTTTTACAAAGCTACAATTTCCCTTCAATTTTTTTAATGTACTTAAGAAATTTGCCTATTAAAACGGATAAATTTGTAGTAATAGTATTTCGACTCTAACCAGGAACCTGTGCTTATAGGAATCCAAGATAAGTTGGAAATTACATTATTCTTAATATTGTTATTACGTTGTGTGATAATGTCGTTAACGTTGGTTTTAACATGATCCCCGTAGATATCCAATGGCGAGCCTGGTTTGTACTTGGAAGAATAACCATCTGCGAATACCAGGTAATGATAGCGCTGTTACTTTATGGCCCGGCTTGGCCAGGTGGTTAGGGCGCTTGATTCGCAATCTGAGGGTCGCAGGTTCGAATTCTTGTCTCACCAAACATGCTCGACCTTTCAGCCGTGGGTGACGGTCAATCCCACTATTTGTTGGTAAAAGATTAGCTTAAGAGTTGGCGATGGGTGGTGATGATTAGCTACCTTCCCTCTAGTCTTACACTGCTAAATTAGGGACGGCTAGCCCTCTTGTAGCTTTGCGCGAAATTCAAAATAAACTAATCCTTACAAAGTTTAATACTATAGAACTTCTATGCAAATAAAAACAATGTTACTGACGGCTTTATCTGCTGGTGTTATGACATATTTGTCACTTAAGGATTTTTAATAGTTTTTTGATTATATATTATATTAGACGTTTAAATGATTGCATCAAAAAGTTTTTGATGCATTTCCTGTTAATTGTTCGATATTCGCGAAATTTAGCACTCTTACACGTCAAAAACATTAGATCTTCGGTTTGAACAATGATAGTTTCCAATAATGGCATGATGAGTGAGTGTGTAAATGGAAAGAGAAAAAATACAATCACAAACATAGTGTTGCGTCAGCGAGGTCACGTGACGAGTATCACGCCACCTCCTTCTAGAAATATCCTGTTCCTTCGTGAATTGTCGAGAGACTACTAGATTGGGGGTAGTCTGGTATATATAAGACCGGCCACGAAGCGAAGGGAAGGTGATGAGTAATTGAATGTATGCGGACAGAATATTGTTGGCCACGTGAGACGTGAGTTATAGCGTTGTTATATAGCGACTGTTGAAATTAAGTGTATCGTAAAGTTGTATTCGGAAATAATAAACCAGTTTTATTTAAGAAAAAACTTGTGTCGCTAAAGTTTCGTCGGAACGAATTTACGGAAAATTAACGAACGAAC